>NW_024589908.1:0-185293 GCF_018446385.1 Zingiber officinale | reverse complement strand
AACTTTTCTGGTTTTAAGCTTGTAAACAATATTTCCACCAACCTGTTTCTTTTTTTGGGAAATCAAAATAATGTCAACAGTTTTTCCTGATATGGATTGTACTGATCATGATTGTTTGTTGTATGTATGGTCATATTCATAGGGTAAAACTTTGGCATTTGTGTTGCCTATATTAGAATCTTTGACAAATGGAATTCTCAAGGGATCAAGAAAGACTGGTTATGGAAGATCTCCTAGTGTTTTAGTACTTCTTCCGACTCGAGAGCTTGCTAAACAGGTATTCCAAATTAGAACTTAGTTTTGTATTTTTGTGTGCAGCTGTACTATGATTCACTATCTCATCTCTTGATGATCATAACCATATATCTCAGGTGCATTCAGACTTTGAGGTCTATGGTCAAGCAGTGGGGTTATCTTCATGCTGTTTGTATGGTGGGTCTCCTTTCCGTGCTCAAGTAATGTCAATAAAGGAAGGTGTTGATATTGTTGTTGGAACTCCAGGACGTGTAAAGGTATATTTTTTTTTCCTATAGTTTCATAAGAATTTTTAGGCCCAGCTGTTTTCCCTAAAAACTGTCATATCTTGCAGGATCACATACAGAGAAATACTCTTGACCTAAAAACTCTAAATTTCCGTGTCCTCGATGAAGCAGATGAAATGTTGAAAATGGGTTTCGTGAATGATGTGGAACTAATTCTCCGTATGTGTCTTCACTGTCTTTCACCAATTTCGTTTCGACTTACATCCTTTCAAAAGGATTTTTTTTTTATCTAAGCATAAATTCATATTGCATTCTTTCACTTGTTTTATGACTAATGTTAATTTTTTTCCGTCCTTTTTTATTCACAGGCAAAGTTGAGGATGCTAAGAAAGTTCAAACTCTCCTATTCAGTGCTACATTACCTGACTGGGTAAAGAAGGTATATATCAATTTTGTTTCCTAGAATTTCACTCTTGTTTCAAGTAATTTTTGTCCAAGGATGTAACCTAGTTTGTACTTACTCTACCGCATGATTCCATTTCCATATTGGCCTAACATCTTATAGGAACACCATCGCCTTTGAAAACTATAGCACCTTAAGTTTCAAGTTCAAAGAAACTGTATGAGATAACTAGTTGATTATGAATTCAATTTTATGCTTATGCCCTTTTCCACATATAATACCTTTTCCCCAAATGTTCCCAGATATCAGCAAGGTTCCTTAAGAAAGATAAGAAAACAGCAGACCTCATTGGCAATCAAAAACTGAAGGCTAGTGCTAATGTTAGGCATCTTGTTCTTCCTTGTTCTCCTTCCGTGAGACAAAAACTCATTCCATATATTATCGATTTCTATAGCAGGTTTGAATTTTTTTTTTTGTTATCCACCCACACTTTCACTTCTCTGTTTATTCGGTTCCTTGTGGATTGGTTCCTAAGAGTGTGCCTGTGGAAATATTCGTAGTGGAGGCCGAACTATTATTTTCACCGAGACAAAAAAATCTGCAGACAAGCTTGGTAGTATCTTACCTGGTGCACAGGCTTTGCATGGAGACATAATGCAACAACAGCGAGAAGTATGTGCATGACTATGAGAGATCTTTTTCTTTAAAATCATATTGCCCAAGTGGTCTTCAAATTCATCAATTCATATCTCTGTCTCTGTATTAGGTCATACTAGCTGGATTTAGGTCTGGCAAGTTTTTGGTTTTGGTTGCAACAAATGTGGCAGCTCGGGGATTAGACATCAGCGATGTGCAATTGATTATACAGGTCCTTTATATTCTCAAACTAATTTCATCAATTATTATTATTATATGAGTTTAGATTTGAATATTATTAGTGATCTTAAATAGCTATGACTTGGAGATCTTACCTATGCTAACAATATGTTCCATTGCATAACTAAACTTTTTTCAGTGTGAGCCCCCACGTGATGTCGAAGATTACATTCATCGCTCTGGGCGAACCGGAAGAGCTGGTATGTATGTGTATATTAATTCCCCAGGGTGTTCATTCATTCATTTCATTCATTTGACGCCAAGTTATGACAGAAGTTTCTTTTAGGCAATACTGGCATTGCAATCCTACTATATGAACCCAAAAACAAGTCCCGTGTTTCTCGAATCGAAAAAGACTCCGGTGTTAAATTTGAGCACATCTCTGCACCCGAGTCTGCTGGTATTGATGAATCAGCTGAATCTTTAGCAGCTACTGCTATTACAAACGTTAACAGGTAAGCTACTACATTCTTGTTCGGAAATGCTTCATTTCAGAAACACTCACCGTCAAATGTGACAGATTCTCTCGTGGTAGAGATGGGAAAAGCTTCTCCAATGGAGGTGGTCGGGGTGGCCGCTGGGAAGGTGGCCGGGGAGGAGGTCGAGGAAGAGGACGTGGAGGTGATCGAGGAGGCAGCCGGGAACATGGAGGAGGTCGGGGAAGAGGTCGTGCCGGTCAAGGAGGCAACAGATTTAACCGGAGGAGGTGAAATGTATATTTTTGGTGGTTTTTGTATCTCATATCGTAGCTAAATTGTTTTTTTTTTTTGAATTTATTCTAATGTGTTTCAATTACTCAAGTCTGATTGTGAGCATTGTTGCTCCTGTAGTACGTAGCTGTGGCAAAGTTGCATATTGTATTAATTTATGCACGAATTTACTATGTGTTTTTGATAAACTAGTATAAGAGTACAATGAAATTCTCCAAGTTAAATTTTATATTGGTTTTAAAAAGGGTACTCAAACAAGTCAACTCATTGAAAAACTAAGATTGAAATGATTAAATCTGGAGTTTGATTTGATTTAGTTTGGATTGGAACAATTTGTCATTCAAATATTCTATTTAATATAATTAATTTATTGAATATTTCTATTCTTTGATTCCGTTAACTAAGATAGACCCGGTCGAATCACCGCGGGGATAGACCAAAACGGACCGCGTCACACAGCATCGCATGGCGGCTCCGGCTCGCACGCATCGACTCATCTTCTCCGACGCCTTCCACCGAGTCCGAATCCCCCACCGTTGTCTTCCTCTTCTCCCCTCACCGCTCGGCGCCGGCATCCATCACCGCCGCCTCCGGCCCCAACTGGTCATCCAGAGGATGGCCTCTGGCGAGGCTCAATCCACTCCATCGTCGACCCGTATCGCTTTGCCGAACGGCGATTCTGTTGAGATCCTCGCGGCCCCTGGTGTCTCCGATTCCGATCTCAGGTTAATTATCCGCATTCATGCTTTCTTTTTTTGTTTCGTTTGCTTTCTAAGATCGAGCGGTTGTTTTACAGGAAGCTTTTTTTTGTTTTGTTTTGTTTTTTGGATCCAGGAATGCTGTCAATTCTTTTGTCTTTAAGCAGTGGTTGAAGAACATAAGTAGTGAAACAGGCCTTTTAGCAGGAGGATTGTCTTTAAGACAAGTTTACATTCAGGTAATATCTTATTGATCCTTTTTTGTAATTTACTCAAGTGTTTTTCTCGGTTTCCTAAATTTAGTCTAGTATTTTTCCCTACTTATATATCGATGTTTGAATAACACATCGAAGGATTAAAATTAGAATTCCGTGAATTCTTATTCCTATTGTTAATCACCTTGATTATTAAACTTATTTTTCGCTTATAATTCACTAATCTCTCGTGGAACTCTGCATAAGATGTTTCACTTATAATTCACTAATCTATCATGGAACACTGGAACTCTGTATACGGCCAGCCATTATACCTGACGCAATGTAAACGCATCGAAATTTAAGCAAGGTTTTGATTTAAGTTAGACACGGAAGATGAGTTAATCATGAATTATGAGAGATCATAACAGTGAAGCAACTTTCTAGTTTAAGGACAAGGGATAGCTATGAAAAAAAATATCAATATAAAAATGATTAAAGTTGATCAACTAATCACTTATCCTAAAAACTCAAACTTGTAGGAAAGAGATTATTTATATCCTAAATAAAAATTACCAAAATTCAATCACAAAGATGAGCTTATAGGGTTAACAGCTTATAGGGTTAATGTTTCCTAGTCTATAATATTTATAAGAAGTTTCCTTGTATGTCTTCAGTTATATCATTTTTTCAGGAGATGTTTTTCAACATAAATATATGGAGCCTAGAACTTATGAACCATGATATTCCTTTGCGTCATGCTAGTAAGATGATTAAAATGCAGGATCACTCCCTCAGTCAACAACATCCTTGTCATGAATGTTGTGCAAATTAAGCGCTTTCTCTCTTCACTGCCACCTCTATTCATACTTATTATAGCTATTGGTTACATCCTTTTGGTTTCGTTGATGCAACTGCATTATTATGTTGTATTTCCCTTTTTTTCATTTTCAGTTTTTTGAATGCTTGATTGTTGTTTGAGTGATTGATACACCTTCCTTACAGGGAGTAGATATGTTTGGAAGAGGTGTTGGATTTTTGAAGTTTAAAGCAAATATTGTTGATAAAGAAACACAAACAAAGGTATTCCAATTATCAGATTTTAGACGAATGATTGCTCACAACCACAATTCTTAGTAAATCGAAGGCAACAATAGATGTTATGCTAAGACATTGAAGCTTTTACTCATTCTCTGAGTTTTTTTTTTTGCTTTTTCTTGTATATATGCACTATACATTATTAAGTATTCGAATCTTAAGCTCAACTAGGTGATTTTCCTATAACTATGTAAATGTAAAGTATGGCTATTAACATCCACATGCCATCGCCATAGTAAAAGTATATATATGCAAGGTTTAAATTATTGTTCTGTGCAAGAGTTTTGTTCCTCAATCGGAAGGTATGATTTTGACACCATGTTGTGGCGCCACTTGGTACAAATCGAAGTTCGTTGTATGGATTTAGACAAGTTGGAAATGTATGTCTCATTCATACTGCCTGGCACAACAAGAGTGTTCAAAACATGTTCTTATGTTTTGACGATAAGGGTTTCTTTCTTTTCTGTGGGTCTAATCGTTTTTCTTCTGTTTCTGTGTAAATTAAATTGTTTTTTCCTTGGTGCATGTTCACAGGCAGTTGGTTGAATCTTTTTTCCTTAAATCAGGTTCTTCATTTTCTTTCTATGTCCTGTTTAGCCTTTTTTATATCTTCTTTATCTCTTTAGATTCCTGGAATTGTGTTTGCAAGGGGACCAGCTGTTGCTGTGTTGATACTCCTTGATTCGGGTGGAAAAACCTATGTTGTTCTTACAGAGCAGGTATGTTCCTAGACTGACCGCTGCGCAAACCACTTGTAAACTTTTATTTATGCAGAAACCACAGTAGTTTTCTCTAATTTTATGTCTTCAGAACCTCACCAAATCTTTGAATGTTTAAGCCTAGGGTTCCTGTTGGAAAACTCATTCTAGAAATCCCAGCTGGGATGATAGATGACGAAGCTGGAGATATCATTGGCACAGCAGTTCGTGAGGTAATCACGAACTAGATTCTCTTATCTAAAAACTTTGGGCTAAATCTCTTATCTAAATCTATTTATGGCATGAACTAGATCAGTATAGAGATTTGGCCTAAAGTTAATATTCATTTGATAGTTGAGAACACCATCCTATTACGTTCAAGATAATAATTTTGTAAACTGACATTTTCATTTAAAAAAAAAACTATATTCATATTGAATTATCGTTGATACAGGTTGAAGAGGAGATAGGGATATCCTTGAAAAAAGAAAACATGGTGAATCTCACAGCATTTCTTGATCCAAACACTGGATGTAAAGTTTTCCCGTCTCCGGTAAATTATTCATAACTTGGTTATTTGTGTTATCTTTCATCCACACAGAACTACAACCAGTGCAATATAAGTTGCTGTTCAGTAAGATGACTAGATTTTAATGATTGTAAGATACAAAATGCGAGAACAAGATGTATGCGCACTTCAGCATGAAGTGTTTATACCTTGCTTTTGACCAGACATGTTTCTGGTTATTCTTTGCAGGGAGGGTGCGATGAGGAACTGAGTCTGTTTCTCTATAAAGGCACTGCAGATGAGGAGACAATAGCCGCTCTTCAGGGGAAGGAAATGGGCCTTCGCGACCATGGTGAGCTGATCAAGGTACATGTCGTTCCTTACGATAAGCTATGGCAGGTGACCGCCGATATGAAAGCCCTGGCCGCCATTGCCCTCTACGAGATGGCCAAGAGGAACGGCCTTTTACTTTGAAACCACAAAGCTCGTTGTCTCCACTCGATCTACATGTAAAGATGTGTTCTGATGTATTTTTCTTAAGGAATTAGTTTCACTTTAAACTTGTCAACTAGCAAGTGAGCTGCAATTGGATTTGGAATTGTGTGAATAAGGCTAAACCAGCAAATGCAATAATATAGCAAGTGTTCTCGATGCTGGCAGAAGGAGAAATTGTTATTTTGTGATCAAAAGATCACGGATTTTAATCCTGAAAACACTTCATGTACCGGTCTGTCATGCAGCAATGCATGGTTTTAAGAACATTCATACGGTCTGGTAAGTTCGATAAAAGCCTGAATTTAGCTATTTAAAGTCCTAAAATTCTCTTTCTATATTTTGAAAATAAGAGAACAATTTCAATTCGTGAATTCTATTCATTGTACTTCTGCTTAAATAAAACAGCACGGTTTAAATTTAAATTATTTAATTAATAAATAAGCTTAATAAATTGGATAAACTAAACCAACACACTTTTAAAATGCTCATTTTTTGCTTTCCGGAAATAGGAATAGAATTTGAAATCCTAAATTTCTATTATTGGTAACGGGCTCCGTTCTTGGGGTTAAATCGACCGGTGCCATTTGAAATCCCCAGGTCCTGGTACGAGCACCAAACTTCCCCTAGCCCCTTCTCCCATTGCGAGATCTCCTCCTCCTCCTCTCTCTCTCTCTCTCTCCTCGATCCTAGTTGTCGCCGACGACTATACCGTCGGAGGTGGGCGTCGGCGGCAATTTTTGGGTCCTTCTGAAGCCCTACGCTTGCAATGAGGCCGTGTAGTACCTCTGTGACAATTGCGTAGCGGTCGATCTCTCCTATTGGATCGTCCAGCACGACACCGTCACGCCGTGATCGTCGCCGTCATCTCCGGAATCCTCACCTGCGCAGCACCGTCTCCCTCTTCTCCAAGGTTCGCCATCCTATGCCCCCGTCCTCCCCGTTTTCTTACCAAGGTTGGAGGACGAATGGTTAGGGTTTATGCTCCATGAGCCTGATCGGTTGCGTGGTTACGTTATTTTGTTTAGATGGGAGCTCATTTGCTGTTTGTGGTGGAGGAGGAGGAGGAGGGAGTCTCCATCTAAGTCGCGGGTAAGGATCGAGCGTTTCTTCCAGATGTCGAGTTTCAATCCCTCGGAGCTGCCGAAACACGAAGGCGATGGGTAATAGGGGACCCCTGTGAGGTAGTGTAATGGTTTCTTCACAAATATGTTCATATTGGCATCTCTGTTGAATTCACATTGTGTTGAAATTGACATATCTGTTGAATGCTTAACGTTTTATGTTTTTTTTCATCATACGGGGAAATTTTTTCTCTGATTCTGTTTGAGGCTGACCCTGACAGCTGAAATGGTTCGAAGCATGAAGTCCCCTCCAAGTATGAGAAAGCATATAGCATTACATTTGAAATGGCACATGGATCTTTAGCTTCTTTTTCCTATGAGATTATTTGTAAAAAATAATGGGTTAAGTATCAATAGTAGGAATTGTTTGTTCACACTGATGCGGTGGTTTCCTTCTGCCCTTGAGTGTAATGTGGGTCAATAATCCTGCTGATCTGTCAGTCAAAGTTACGACGAGTCAAATTTGACGCACAAGAGAACTAATCCCGTTCAGATAGGACTTAGATCTAATCGGATTTGCTAGACTCCCTACACAAGCTCTCAGTCTTAGACTCCCTACACAAGCTCTCAGATTCCGTCTCAGTCTAGGACCCCTTCTCAGTCTTTGACTTTGTTTCAGTCTCAGACTCCCTCATAGTCTCGAACTCCCCCTTAGTCCTAGACTCCCTACACAGGGTCTCTGTCTCGGACTCCATCTCAGTCTGTTCTAAAAATCGGCCTAGGCTGCCGCCTAGGTGCTAGGCGCTAGTTAGCCACATCGAAAATATGCTAGTCAGCTAGCCTAGGCAGCTTTGGCATCTAGGCGGGATTAGGCGGCCCTAGGCACTGAATCAGTCGAATCGTCTAGGTGCTACGGAAATAGTGCAGAGTTTTCATTTTTTTTTTTTAGTTTGGGCTTTTAAATTTAAAGCCCAATCTAAAAAAAAAATTGAAATGTAATCTTGATTTTGTATCCAATGATGATATTGAGTTTGTGTTCGATGAATATCAAGTTGTTGAAAATTATAGTGAAGAAAAAGTGGAATAAATTTGTGATATTTTATTAGTTGTGTGATTTTGAACTCATTTTAAACTTGATTTATTGTGTTGGAGTTATAGAATATGATTTATTATGTAATTTATGTTGATACCGTGGAATCCGCCTAGTGGCACCTAGTCTCGGCCTAGGCGCTAGGTGTTGGTCTGGTGCCCGACTAGCGCCTAGCGAATTTTAGAACCTTGGTCTCGGACATATCTTAGTCTCAGTCTCGGATCATATCTCAATCTCGGACTCCATCTCAGTTTCAGACTTCGTCTCAGTCTTGGCAGCAGACACCATCTCAATTTTCCCATTCATCCCTGAAGAAATCTTCGTCTCGACTCCCGTTGCTAGCGTTCTCCTTCAAAGGAGGAGCCTGACATCATCTCCTTCAAGGCCACTCCATATTGATGTCATTTTCTCTACCCTCAGAATAGGTTTATGCCTTATGTGAGTGTACTGAGAATGATGAATATTCCAGGACGCGTGGCGTCCTGAGAATGGTGAGATAGTTATGAGATTCTTAAATTGGGTCTCCTAGATACCCCTCCTATTGACAAGTGGCGCTATGAGAGTGGTAAGGCAGCCAACGGTTGTCGGATCTGGTCCCGTCTTTGGTCCTTGTGATGATGATATTCCAGCTGACGTGGAGATGCACTTTAGATGACCATATAAGCACTCATGAAGGTAAAGACAAAGGGGGGAAAATTTTTGCTAACTCAACCAGGTTCTCCTTTTTGCGTTTTCCTACGCATCATCTCAAATAAATCCTAACTTGAGCGTCGGAGTGGCTCCCGGATCCATCCCCCGGCTCGTCTAACCCTCCATTTGAGTGTGTCTTAAGTCCCCTCATCCTTTGGACTGACACACACATGTCGGAGACTTGACGATCCACGGTAATTTGGCCAAAACACACACTAAAGCAGAACTGGTTTGAATTATTAGATTTAATCTAAAGCATGCTTCAAAACATTGGAATCCAAAAAGTTAAATATTTTTCTACCATTGATTGGAATGGAGTATTTATTCTATTTGGTTCTAAATTTTTGGGAGGAACAATTTGAACCCTGCTAGAGAGAGGGTGACTTAGCACTATCTAATAGTTTATTGTTGCTTCCCATTGACTTCTACCTATTTGTTGATGTGATATGTGTTGGATCTTACTGCTTGAAGGAGGTTTCTCCGCCACCTTAGCTGCCCTCCTAGAGCCAGGAGGTTTCTTTGATAATACAGTGTTGGTTTGAATTTTTGTATAGAAATCCTGTAATTCATATAAGATAACTGTAGTTGCATATTCATACCGCTCTTAATTCGCTGGAGTTCCTCAAATTATTGGGGATGGATGCCTACTTTAGAAACTTGGTGTGAAGCTGAAGCTCATTGTACACAACTAAATCACGAAGGCCATCTGGATGCTTCCATTATTGCTGGCAGTTGTTCCTTTCTTTTGGGAACAAAATGCATTGTAAATTGCCTGAGCTCTAATTCTAGAGTAAGGATCAGACCTTTATTTTTCATTTGAACATAAATGTTTAGTTGATGTCCTCATTGCACGTGTTCTTTTTTTCCTTGTTTTATTGTTTGGAGTAATTTCCAGTTAATATATCTTTTTTTTTGGCTCAGCTCTAGTGCAGTCTTCTATCCTAAGATGTTTGGCACCATTTTATCAGGAATCCTACGAGCGCTATAATTATCAGATATTGTAAAGCTTCTGGCTCGCAGTGACCATGATTTACATGGTGTTCCTGGGTTTGAGATTGATGCTGCTGTTTGCTTTGTGAAGCTGTATTCTAATAATGAGACTTTAGATCTGTACGTGTCAGATTAATGTTTGGCTTTGGTTTAGTTGTATTGGTGGCGTGATTGTTTCAACTCATTTCTCTTCAAACTGATTTTGACATGCTTTTTAGGTTTTCCCTAATTGGGAATGGGGATTCAAATATAGTAAATGGAATTAAAAAGTTGCCCACAACTGTTTGATTCCCATAGTGCAATCGGAGAAAATGAAATTTGAAGACAGATGGCTTTCTCATGCAATTCTGTGAACTATTTGTCCCACAATGCTTACAAGTCTTTGGCTGCGTGGATGACCACATTTAGCATCTGAATTCCTTTACAGGTTTGGAACTTTATAGTTTCTGGATTATCCATCGATTCCTGCTTTTTCACATTATGCCTGTATCTTGCTATTTCTGAACTCCTTTCAGACTCGTATTCTATGTTTTAGTGTTGTGATCTAAGGCATAATGTTAGAGCATCTCCAATGGGAGGTTTTTATGAGCTCTTTAACTTTCACTATGAAGTGTCAATGAATAATAAGAAATGGGGATCAATATTGCGGACCGTTTCTTAACCTCTTCTGTTTTTTGATGGGGCTACAAAAGAAGTTCCTTTCCATTGTCGATGCCCTTGGGACAGGAGCTTTTTTATGGCCCCCCACCAAAAAAAAAGAAGGGAAAGATTAAGAAGCGGATCTGAAATATTGAACCCCGCTTTTTAATATTCATTGACACACCATTAAAGAGCTCATAAAAACCTCCTGATGGAGATGCTCTTAGCCTCTTTCCGTGTCTTATCAGAGTAGGATGATTCTGAGAGAGAAAATGGTCACTTTGGAAAACTCTAGATGAGATGGCGGCAACAATAGGTGAGATGGATGGATGGATTACGATGGAGAGACTTACAGTTTTCCAGAATAGTAGAGATGTAGGTACTCAATTGTATCAGAAAACACTGTGATTACAGAAAAAGATGAAGTGTGGAGCAGCAGTCATGGTATCTGAACTCTCCATAAGGTAATTGTCTTTGTTTCTGCTTGTCACTACTGGAAAAAGAAAAGGTAGTTTTATCATATTTAAAAATGATTTATATTGATTGGATTGAAGGTTAGCGCAGCTGTCCAGTTCATCCCAGTTGTATCCGCTGATTTGCAGCGCCATCATTAGCCACCCCTCCACCTTGCCATAGAAGTAACAACAATCATATTATGCCCAACTTTACCTAGATTCTGAAACAGATTGATAACCTGCAGGGACCAAATAGTCATAACATCATTTCTATTTTGTTTACATTTCACATTTTATGGAGAAGCTGGTGAATGCTTTGGATTTTGAAATACCTAATATTTTGAGTTTGCGAATGATGAGTCCTCTCATAGATTGACGCTTATGCTTTTTCACATTTGATTTGCAGGCCATACCTGGATAGTTAGTGTTCACTCAGGCTGAACATCCCATTCCTCGCCCTTGCCGCACGGCAAAATTAAACCTGCGCATCGCATGGTCGGGTGAGTTTTACCCTCATTGCTCACATCACAAGCGGCCAGGATTAGATATGCAAGACGATTTGTCTGGTGCGCTCTTCCATCTCTCGCAAATTTTCACTGTAGGAGGGCTGCACGTTAATTCTGTTAACAATATACAAACTTTGCATGACGGTCAATAGCTATTTGCAGGATCTTTGATGTTCTGAAAACAATATCTATACTTGATCGTTGTTTGGAACAGCGATGTGGTGGAACGTTTGATGAGCAAATAATGGTCCGATTTAGAAATTTGAACCATTGCTGTTGATTGAGTGGGGCCGGTTGGATTTCTGATGATTAATTGGGCCGTGTATGTGTTTTTATGTTGGGCTCCGAATTAGCCGATCTTGGGCTGTGACTTGTAATAGGTGGTCATTCAATAAGGTTAATCAACGACAGCGCCTTAAGTAACATGGGGGCTCCCATGGACTATTTCATCGGTTACCAAAATAAATGGTTATGTGCCATTTTCTGAGCCACTAATAAGCCGTGAATGTGTAAAAGCCATTGCAGGGTTTCGTATTGCTCTTTCATCGTGCGTGTAAGTGTTTAAAAGCCGTTGATGGCGGCGAGCCGTTGTAAGCTTGTCATTGGCCTGTTTACGTAGTCATCTGCTAATAAAAAATAGAGTGGCCCGTTAAATGGCTTTTACAGGCGATTATAGGACTTCCTCTTTGGGTCATTTTTAGGCCTAGCTTATCAAATTTTTACTAAGCTTTAGCTAGACCATTAAATAGAAAATGGGTCGTTTTGGGCCTTTAGTGGACTGTTAGGGACTTTTGGGTCTTAATGGCCATATATTGTGTATTGGGCCTTTGATGGGCTGCTAAACATTTGATAGGCCATTAAATGGGCTCATTAGAGTTTATTAATGGGCTGTTAAATTGATTAATTTGGGTCTTTAATGGGCTGGTTGTAGGCCTTTAACGGGCCGATAAAAACTTTAGACCTTAATAGCCCATTATAAGGCTGTCCTGTATAATGGGCCTAGCAGGCCATTCATTGGCACTTTTGGACCATTAATAGGCCTTTATGACACCACCAAATGGGCTTTTTAGGCCTTTAATGGGCCATCAATGTAAACTTCTCAATATGTCCGGAGTGATATCTGCGTAATCAATGGGCCGTTAAATGGATCTCACAGGCCATTATAGGGCTTTCTATTGGGCTCTAAACGAACACGTGCGGTTTTAATAGGCGGCAAATATTAAATAGGCTATTTCGGACCTTTAATAGAGGGCTATACAAGGCTATTTTGTAACTAATTGGCAAACGATACGAAGTAGATAATGGATCGACAATGATTACGCCGTAAAAGCATTTTTTTTTCTGACTATTTGTATGCCTAACAGTCGAACTCGAGACTGAAATTTTGAATTTGATCAGGTTTCAGTTGGATTTAAATTTGATATTTTCAAATTAAAGTATTTCAATTTAACTTTAGCTTATTTTTTAAAATCAATTTGAAAACAAATCGAGACTTAAAATGGTTAAAGAGCTAAATATCTCAAGTCGCCAAATGGAGGAAGTATAGAGGAAGGATTTTTAAGAACGATAACATTCTGAAAAGTCAATTTCACCTCGATGAAATAAAGATTTGAAAAGTTTCAAACTGAAATAAAGTTCAAAAAAACCCTATGTGTTTTTGCTTTAAATTGTAAATCCAAATCAAACTAATAAATTATTTGATAAAAGTAATTGATTTTAGAAGCTCACCCCTGATGCTTTCGTGTTGCTCTTGTTCTGGCTTAATCCATTTTTAGTCCTTGCCCTCTTCTTCCACTGCTCTTGAACAAGCAAGAAAGAATAAAAACTCTTCCCTAAGGACCCTGTCCACCCCTTTCAACTCATTCATCTTCACCTCAACAAACTCAACAACCCTATAGATGACGGGTCATCATAGACCAAGATGAATAACTGAATCAAAGGGAAGAAAACATCAAAAAAATACTTTTAAGTGCCGCAGACAAACAGCAAAAAATCCACTTGTGAATATATCCTCAAATGATATTTCGAAAAGAGATTCATCTACTTGCACATACTATTGTACCGACTCTTGAACAAAATGTTACAGAATATTCTCGTCTGGATAGACAGTTATCATAATTATAATTACTATTAAATCAACTAAATGCTTTGGCCTTCGGGTCCAATATAATTTTCCAAACTTATATTTAACTACAATTCATTTATAAAATAATTCACCCTATATATATATATATAGAGAGAGAGAGGGGGAGGGGAGGGAGAGGGGCATTTTCATCAAATCATTGTTGAGGGCTTTAAGGGAAGGAAGCAATGTAGCCGCCATCTCCCTCGTCGTCGGCAAGCCACCGCTCTCTCTCTCTCTTGCTCTATCCTCTCCTCACACACGTTGATCTGCCACGACTGACGCCGTCCCTAGTCGCCGGACACCTCAAGCCTCTCATCCCAATGTCGCTGCCACCACAGCAACGCAGCTCTAGCCGTCGGGAGCCGTCGCTGGTGTTGTAGCTCACGGCCAAGCCCCTTTCTCCCTCGGAGCCCTAGCTGCTAGAGCAACCGCCTCCAGCAACTGCCACTGCCCTTTGGGCCACCGGTAGGCAAGCTCCGCCTACGTCTCCCTCTCCCTTGGCACGTCGACATCCACTGCCGCTTCCAGCAGCCGCCGGCAGCCCAGCACCGCCTCCCTCTCCCTCCTTATCGGCGACCTTCTCTCCGCCGACCACAGCCAGCCGACGCAGCCCTCCAGGGTCGCTGCTCACCTTATTGTCGCTGCCAGGTCGCTAGCCGACCACGCCAGCGCAAAATCTGCCCCGAGCCGCAACCAGTTCCCATCGTCGCAGACGACCTCCGAGCCGTAGCCGTCCCCCATCGTCGTAGACGGCCTCCGATCCGCGTTGTCCTACACTTCCGACGCTGATCCAGTATCCGATCCACATTGACGTGCGTTTTCGACATTGTTTTGGCCTTCGAGCCATCATTGTGTTCCAGCCTTTGAACTGTTATTGTGTTCCAGCCTTTGAGCCGTTATTGTGTTTCGGCCTTCAAGCCGTCGTTGTGTTCCGACTTTTGTGCTGTTATTGTATCCCAGCGTGTGTGTCGATGTCATATCCCGGCCTACGTTCCGATATCATATCCCAGCCTGCGTACCGATGTCATATCCCGGTCTATGTGTCGCGACGAAGTCTCGGCTTGTATGCCGTCTTCCAAATCCAGGTTGCGCTCGACTAGGTGCCGTCAGATCCAGCTCTTCATCCTGCTCAGAATCATCTACTCTTTCTGGTCACAACAACTCGAGCAGCTGTTGGGATGTATACTATATGCCTAACTTTTGTATGAACATCTATGTTAAAATATTTTGAAATGAGAATCACTTTGGTCAAATGTTTACATTTTATATTTATATATATATCAATACAGTTGTCCATTTAATTTATATTGTAGATAACATGGTGAATGGTGTCACACAGAAGATCATGTTATTAGTTCCTTATAAATTATAAATAGTAGCTCACAACCAAGATGGATTGGGACAACCATTGGAACAGTTGTAGTGTAATTTGATATTAGTTTGTCTTTACTATAAAATTGTACTAGTACACTATGTGTGTATTGAGCAGGACCGTTTGAGGTTGTTTGATTTGTACTGACTACATAAAAGAACAGAACCTCTGTTATTATAGATATGCATCCTCTTAATCCCTATATAATAGCAAGCACGTATACTTAGTATTTATTTCTTTAACTTATCAATGCGGAGATTTATTCGTTAAATCAATAGGTCTAATAAGTTGGGAAATAATATTGTTTATATGGTGTGTTGTCGATTATAGAAGGAATTTGTGTCATAATTATTTAGGTTGATGATGTCCCCTTGAGGAGCTCATAAAGATTATCATGTAAAATCTGCAGGTGGACTTAGTCCGACATGATAATAAAGTTGAGTAGTACTACTCTTGGAATTAGATGTTAATTAATTGAATTGTCAGTAACTCATTTAATTAATGGGCATACGATATCTTAAACACTGGGAGATTAACGCACTCATGATAAGAAGGAGCCCATATTGTAATATAGGATTGGTGCGATAGTTCAATAATAACCCTTTAGTGGTATGAGTTATTATTGATGGATTTGAGTTGAATGTTCGAGCCGAACACAAGAAGCTCAAGTCCATCAGGAGGCCTAAACCAATTCCTCCTCTAGATTCCTGTTGTAGCCTCTATATAAAGTCTCCCATCCATCCATCCACGAGTAGTTGTTGTTAGTTTTGGTTTTCAACGCCACCTCCATCTCTTTTCCTAGGGCCGACGACACCTCTTCTTTTCCTAGGGTCGGCGACATCTCTTCTCCTTGCTAGGGTCGGTGCCACCTCCACGTCCTTTCCTAGGGTCGACACCACCTCCTCTTCCTTGCTAGGGGTCGGCGCCTCATCCTTGCTAGGGCCGACGCCTCCTCTTGCATCCTTTGTGGACAACACCTTGGAAAAGAAGAAGAAGAGGAGAAGATGTCCCATCCTAGCTATTCTTTTGGTGGTCGGCGGTTTGGAAACAACGAACGGAAGGGTGTTGTTATCTTGGTAGATCGTCGCCCACACGACGTCCAAGAAGAGGAGAGGAATACAACAGAAGATCAAGAGGTCTTTAGCAACAAAGGAAAGATATAACTTGTTCTTTGATTCCGCTGCGTAATTAGTTTAATTTTCTTTGTATCATTTTTGAATACCAACACAAGAGGTCAGCGATCTTGTACTTTGATCAAGGCGTGCTTTGATCCGTCAAGAACTTGCTTGATTGATCAAATACATGTCTGATCAAACAAGCGGGTTGCTAGGAAAAGTTCTGTACTTGTACAATTTTTGTACAAAGAAATTGAACAGAACGGAATTCTAATACCTTCAACAGCGTACCGGCCAACTCATCGATCTACCAGAGGATGCCCCCTGGTTAGGGTACGTTTACCATATTCATTCTTCATTTATTTCATTATTATACTCTCAGTCTGTTTCTTATATATTCGTTGAATCTGCCTCGATCATCGAGGTACCAGGGACCGAGGCAACCCGATCGCTGACTGCAGGTAGTGTTGACTAGAGGACTCCTGATAACTTAGTCAATATAGAAGGAAGCTCAGTATACCCCCTCTAGGTCATAATAATTCAGTCAATATTCCGGTCCTATCATCCCGACAGTCCGTGTGTGTGTGTATATATATATATATATATATATATATATATATATATATATATATATATATAACGAAACATAAAATTTAGATGCAATCCAATTTCTAGACGGTAAAACATGTATAGGTAAATCAGTTTTCTAAAGAGCAGGTGCTTCAGTTTTACTAAATTAAATGTAATATTTTGTAGATATACCTACAATAGAAGAATCAATGAACTAAACAACTTCCAATGAAAACACGTGTGAAGAAGAGCTACATCTAAATTTTAAACTTTTCCAATACTAGCTTAATCATCCACATCTAGATTTGACAAGAAAGAACTTCTAAACATGAGTACTAGCATAACTATAAGTCTACTATAACTAATAAAGGACTAATCATTTCATCTAATACCAACTCTAACTGATACAAAATTTAAAAACAGTTAAGAATAATACTAAGGCAAGATTCTACTGAGTAAGATTCTCACCAAAGTATGCAATCATGGTGCAATTCATTCAAATAAGAGAGTTGACTTTTATGTTAGGCTTTGCTACTGGTCCAGAATAATTAAGCTTGCATGAACAGTACTTTACTCAGCTAGCCTTGTATTATTAACTCACTACCTACATGAGAAACACAATGGTCGTTCCATTGTCAATTTGTTAGGTTCCACCAATGAAATTAAATGCTTAAAATTAATTATAATTCGTTCATTTTAAGCCTATAAATCTACACCCGTATATTGTTATTTGAGGTCTTGTGTCACAGTTTCAAAAGAAAAAATGGTTTTAAATCACAGAATCATGAATTCCATGGATGTATTTATTAAAAAGACCTGCAATGCTCAGAATAATTGAAACAAAATACAGACCGAATAATAGCAACAAAGTAGAAACTACTTTTTCTTATATATTATATTAATATAACCGAGTGATCACATAAACCTTGGCATGGGAATATCCTATGAAAGCGCCTCTACAGGATTTAATACTCATTAACAATTAATCATCCATGACGGGAATTAAATACCGAACTAATTCGGAAGAACAAAAAACTGACTTTCTACAGAAAAACTTTTAGAAGCCCTCCATGCACCATGCAAGCAAAGTTCCACAATGTAGGCAGCAGCAGAAGCAAAAAAACAAATCACATAATGCGTATTATAATATTGGGTATTGCTAAATGGTCAGAATCTGGCCAGCTAGAATATATGCATGCATGTATATGCATGGGTATTTTAGTAATTTCATATGGGCATATTAATTATATGCATGTATATGCATGCATTATAATTGAGAGATAGAGATTTCTAACTGGCCAGATTCCCATCCCAAAGTTAATTATATTATGGGTAATGCTAAATAGTCAGAATCTGGCCACCCAAAATATATACATGCATGTGTATGCATGGGTATTTTAGTAATATCATATGTAGATATTAATTACATGCATGCACATGCATGTATTATAATTGGGGGATATAAATTTCTAGCTGGCTAGATTCTAGCCAACAAGATTTACTGTTATATTATATGCGTATATATTTCTTGAACTCACATCATTTGATGTGCCAACCCATGCTTATCCCATCCCAAAGTTTTTTTTGGATCACTCTCCCCCGCTCTATTTAAAACCCTTGCCCTTCTTTCCACTTGTTCACCCTACATTAGATGGAACGGCCTTAGAAACGAGGGCAACTCCTTCCACCCGAGAAACACCTTAATTCTCCTCCTCTTCCATTGCGTATGTACTTCCATGTAGTGTGGGGAGGAGACATAAGGATACATAGAGAAAGAGGGCAATGTCATTGGCTGAACCCAGTTTGGACCAGGGCTTGATCAAGCCATGGATGAAGAAGGCTGTAAGGGCGAGCACACGGCCAAGTGAGAACATGGCGGAGGCCAAGCGCATTCTCGCGCTCGCCTCGCCCATTGCGCTCACTGGACTCCTCCACTACTCTCGCTCCCTCGTCTCCATGATCTTCCTCGGCCGCCTCGGCCATCTCCCCCTCGCCGGCGGTGCCCTCGCCATTGGTTTCGCCAACATCACCGGCTACTCTGTTCTCTCTGGCCTCGCAATGGGCATGGAGCCATTGTGCGGCCAGGCTGTCGGAGCACATCGACCCACCCTGCTCGGCCCCGCCCTCCACCGAGCTGTCCTCCTGCTCCTCGTCGCTTCCCTTCCCATCGCCGCCTTATGGCTCACGATGGACCGGCTGCTGCTCCTTTGCGGCCAGGATGCGGACGTTGCCGCCGCTGCATATGCTTATGTTCTTGCCTCCCTCCCCGACCTCATATTTCAATCCTTCCTCCACCCCATTCGCATCTTCCTTCGCTCTCAATCCATCACGCTCCCCGTCACCTACGCCACTGTCATCGCCGCCGTCCTTCACCTCCCTCTCAACTATGCCCTTGTCTTTCGCCTTCGCCTTGGCATCCATGGCGTCGCTATTGCCTCCGTTTGCACCAATCTTAACATACTCCTCTTCCTCCTCCTCTATATATTATTCGCTGATGTTCACTGCCCCACCGGAGTACTCAACCTTTCCACGGATTGCTTTAGGGGATGGCGCTCACTTCTCGGTTTTGCCATTCCTAGCGTCGTCTCCGTGTGCTTGGAGTGGTGGTGGTACGAGATCATGGTCCTCCTTTGTGGCCTCCTCCTCGACCCCAAATGTACAGTCGCCTCGATGGGCATCATCATCCAAACAACCTCACTGATCTACATTTTCCCTTCCTCCCTGAGCTTCAGCATCTCCACCCGCGTCGCCAATGAGCTCGGCGCCGACCGGCCCGATCGCGCCCACCGTGCTGCCAACGTAGGCCTCGCCTGCAGTGCCGTACTCGGGTTACTGGCGTTCCTGTTCGCGGTGGCAGTTCGGCACGTGTGGGCGTGTATGTTCACGTCCGACGCCACCATTGTGGCGCTCACAGCCACGGTGCTGCCCGTCGTCGGGGCTTGTGAGCTGGGGAACTGCCCGCAGACGGTGGGGTGCGGAGTGCTGCGTGGGAGCGCGAGGCCACGCGTCGGGGCCAACATAAATTTGGGCTCTTTCTACGGCGTGGGGATGCCAGTGGCGACAGCGCTGGCCTTCTGGGCGAAATGGGACTTCATGGGGTTGTGGATCGGCATGCTCGCGGCCCAGGCAGCGTGCGTCACGCTGATGCTGCTCGTCGTACGACGCACCGACTGGGAGCTGCTAGCGCAGCGCGCGCGACAGCTCATCGGTGTCCGTCTCGACCCGGCTGCCGCTGATGAAGCAGCCGTGGTGGTGGTGCAAAATGACAAGGATGAGAAGCAGCCAGAAGAAACAGCAAAAACTGAAAGCAGCGTTAACATTAACTACGACTCGATTGTTTGGAATCAACTATGATGATCCTGTGGCTGCAACAAGTCCATAGCTTCCCATTGTTATCTTATTTTATCTTTTCTTCGTTTCTAAACAAAATATCACTGCGATCCCTTTGTCAGCATGCGAATTGGGAAGAGATCAGACATTGAAACGTTGCAAAGCAATTAAAGCGGGAAAAAAAATTAAGTGAAGCTTTTTAACTGCAAAATTAATTGGGGAAAGAAGGAAAAAAAAAAACAAAAAGGAAATTTGATTGAAGATTCACTAGAGACCACTGCTTTATGTTTTGGTCTGTGTTCTAAAACAGTTCAACTGAAAAAATTACCGTCTCAGATGGACCGGATTAATTCCAGTTTCTTTTTTAAAATATTAAAGGTCTATTCGTCTGAAAGGATAAACTAAAAAATAATTTACTCCTCGGTCCATCCGATTTGTCTCATTTGAGCAGGCCGAGGGAAGGGTGGAGGATATTAATTTTTTTTATATGTTATTTTATTATTTGATTCAATTTTATAACCTCAATCTAATCTTTCATTTTCTCAACTTCTCGCTATCATACACGCCTCTGCAAGCTCTCTGTCTCTCTCAATCTCCATGCCTTTCTCACACTTATTTGGGTTTTCCTTGTGTTTTCTATCTCTCCTCTAATCAAAATCGATTAAACAGACATGTATGATAAAAGCGATATAATATATAGTTGAATGAAGAGATTAGCTATGGTTAAATTGATACTTTTGATCTTCTCATAATAGAATAGGAAGAAAGTTAGAAGGATTTGAAAGTTGCCTAGATGGAACGAGAGATAACAGAGGAGAATATTGTTGTCTTTATTCAATCTGGACTATCTGTTCATTAATTTATCACTCTAACTCCGTGAATAAAGGATGGATGAATAGGCTATCTTGTTCATCTACTGTCTATCTAAGTAAACAAGAAGAAAAATAAGTTAAAACAATATTCAGCTACATATCCATCCATCCGTTCAACTATACAAGCCCTGAATTTAAATATTTAGTCCTATATAACATTACACCATATTGCATGCCCATATATCAACCAAAATTATTAATATATAAATATATATAAACTTAGAACAATTATACTTGATTTGAATAAGCTCCATGTACAGGTTTCTCCATCCCATAATTAGATATCATATAGGATTCAGAAAATTATAAAAATTATCTAAGCTTTCTGATATTAATTCATCCGTTTTGCTCAGAAATTTTATATGTAGATGGTCATGGGTACAAATCAATTATTGTTTTGTGTAATAAAATGACTGATTATTATGGGGTCAATAGGAATCGAGATAAAATGAGAAGCAAGGTGGAAGGAAGAGATTAAACTTGGCATAAATAAAGTTGGACCATTGAATAAATAGATGCATATTATCAATTTACTAAACTTTAACTTTAAACCATTTATTGAGATTCAACTATGGGATATCAAATTGTAATGCTATAAGAATATATCAATTAACACAGTGACAACTATTAAACTTGTTAACTAACACAGGGAGAGAGTCTTACAGATGCAGGTGGAGCCAAGAAGATTCATCACGAAGCAGGGATAGTTGCTGTACTCATACGCACACACACAAAAATAAATAAATAAGCATACGGCAAGAAACTCAAAAGAACATAAGAAGTACAATGAAAATGACATGGTGACCGTGCAGCCACGATTACAAAAATGCTAGAATTAACTTAAACTAATGGAACCAACTTGTTGAGATATAATCACTCACGATTAGTTAAAGGATATTATCAATTGTCACTTGACATGCGGTACCCAATTGTGAATAAGAGTCGGATGTTCATTGATTTTCCAAATCTCCAAGAGTCATTGGTACACGAATCTAGCTCTTTTGATTAATCTATTCATGTTTGGTATATTAAGGGTGGTGACAGTTGGAATGTTTGCATTAACATCATCATTTTTGGCTTTAAACAAAGATATCTGCTTGTGATTCATTACCGAAAAAGTTGATTATGGATCACCAAAACCATGATTAAAAGTGTTCTAGCCAATTGGAATAAGTCATATCTCATTGACAATCCAAAGAATTAGACAAACTACTCGCAATGTCATTTGCCTGGTGGGTAACATCACATGATGCACTGTTGCGTTTAAATACTTGCAAAATTTTAATTTATCAATGAAGTGTGATTTGCCATGGATTGCGCATGCCAATCACAATCTTGGCAGAACTTGCTAATCAAGATATATTTTTTTCTGTAGTAGAAAAATGTCATATTTAAGCATGAAAAAGTACTCCAATCTTCATCAGAGTCTACATATATGACCATCCTAGAGAATGCCAATTATTGACTGTCAAAGGCTGTTGTCCATTGATCCCAGACCATATGAGCATGCATTAGGTTGGTCCCTAGTATTTTCTTCCAATTCACAGCTTAAATTCACATGGTAGAGGACCATCACCATGCATTTACATGATTATATAGATTGAATGCACATGCTCTAGTGGCAAAGCATGATAAGGACATTTATACAAGTTACAACGTAAAGAGAACAAACCTTACGTTCATCTCCATATGAAAGACACTTCCCTTGGTAATCACTATGAATAATTGTCTGGCATAATTATGGAATTTCTATTGAACGCTTTTGAATGTGACGTAAAGAATAAGTTCTCAGAAGATGGAAAGGTGCAGAGAGATATAGCAGAGTCGCCTGATAGCGTCGGAACTTGGAAGAGTCTAAACTATAAAATTAGCAAGTGGCTAAGATCACATGGCAAGATAATATATCTAATAAATTATATCAAACAAGTTCTTAATGGGGACTTCTTGGAGATTTTAAGGAGCGGAAGTTCTAACAGATGGGAAGAAGCCAACTGACTGTTGGAAGTCTCTAATCTTGAGAATAATAATAAGCTAGTGGCTAAGATCCCATGATAGGATAATGTATCTAATATATTCTATCAAGGACCTTCTGGCTATTTTTTAGGAGTGCAATTAGAGACATGTCTAGTGGAAACCGGTAAGGGAACCACACTTCCTCATTGACCAGAATGCATACATTTGTTTTAGTTCAAACTTCATTATCAGTTCTCATTTCTCTAGATAAAGACAAAAGGAAATCATGTAAATTAAACCAATGAAAGATAATACAAATCCAACTATTAATTATTCTTGCAATGCAAGCATATGCCTCTTACTTTTTTATTCCACTCATACTTTCTTATTCCACGCACATTTTACTAGTCCTCAGTTTGATTCCTTTTGCATAAAGCATCAAGAGTGATGATGATGCATGAATAAATTCAAGCGGAGTTTTGTCTTTTCGCTCCTTATTTAAATTTCCAAAGAAATAATGATTATTATCCTGTTTTGAGAAACCGTGCAATCGATAAGCGATAATGATGGGGATTAGTGCAAGGGAAACCTACATATATTAATCTAAAAGCAAAAGACAAAGTAAGAAGTCAAAAATAAAATTAAGCAGTTACATTTTATCAAACTACAATAAAAGGAAGTACATCCGTTGAAGACAAGTATTAAAAAAAAACACATATTTCACAAATAATGTAGGGTTGGAACTTAAGCTAAATAGTTTATTCAAGGTGAAGCATTAAAATAAACTGTGACTTTGATGGTCGGTAAAATAAACACTATTATTCACTAAAGAATTGGATGGTCAGCCATGAGCCTTTCTAAGGTATGGTCATTACAAAGTACTATGGAATTCTCTATCTCAACACTATCCATGAAGTCAAGGCTATGATCTCTATGCATTTTTGTTCTATTTTACAAGCAGGTGTGAAACTTCATTTGGTTGAAATGGTTTATTCGAACTAAACCTTTCATCCAGGGAACAAGAAATAATATAATATCAAAAATAAACTTAAATTAAATAGGAAATCAAACAAATTACCCTATCGTGGCTTCACGACCGCATTTGACGAGCACCTCATCTCGGGAGGGTTCAACGAGCGTTTCATAGGGATTCTTGCAGGAGGCGAGATCCGTTTCGCAATGCATCACCGGAAGATGAATGCTGTTAGATCGGTCGATTGGATAATATATAGGGCAAAGGAAGGGTAAATACCTATTCTTCCAGTTCAAAGATCGAGCATAGAAACAATCCGCCATGAAATCGCCTCGCCGATCGCATTCGATGGAGCAGTTTAGGTCGCCGCGTGGGAGAGTAAGAACATTTGAGGATTTTGAAAGTTTCTGATTATTTGCATATAAATATTATATTTATGGAATAATTATTTACAAGGTTTATTTTAAATAATAATAATAATAAATATCAAATATAATTATTTAGAATATATTTAAATCATTCAATAAACGTACATAATGCATATATTGATTCATAATAATCATCGATCAAAATTTTTATTTATCATTGATATTCAATATGTAACATAAATAATGTCAAAATATTAATCTATATATATTTAAAATATATTTTGCTAACATATAATTAATTTGATAAAAATAAATTTAACAATTGTGAAAATCTGAAACAACCAAATAAATAATTAACAAATTTATATAAAGTAAAATTATTTAAACTTAATCTCTAACAAAGTAAAATGCTACACAATTGAGTTTTTAGACAATAAATTTAGCTCATTGCTAATTTTGAATATAGGCATTTAAACAAAAACTAAAATATTTAATTCTAATTTAGTCCTTAAAATTCATATTTAAAAAAGTAATATTCACCTTTTTGGCTTGTGCGAAATTTAAAATGGGCACTTGAAAAATAAATCAATGGACAATGGAAGAGAAAATTGAACTAAGCAATTGAATACGTAATAAGTGTTGAAACAATAACCTTTTGTGATGTATCAGCAGAGATATGATTTGAATCAAGATATAAGCAATGTGTAGCCCATTTATCAGTTTCACTGCAATATCATTGGCAAAGATGAACAACATAAACTCCAGTAGTTCTCTGAGCAATATCACAGTACTGAAGCTCCAAATGTCATTTCGGAGCTTACACAAGGTAGAAGAGAAGCAGATCTCATCTTGAAATATATATTACATAAACTTGTGGAAGAAAAGTTTGCAAAACTTGTAAGGGAGTCTGTCTCTGGGATCAAAACTACAATGGATGAGGTGAGGTGGGTTCCCTTCTAAACTATAACCTACAAGAAGAGGCTAGTAGGATGGTTCTAACAATGATTTTATACTTCTTCGTGTGTATGATTTTTAGGCTAGACATCATGTACCAAAGATGCAACTAGAGAAGATACAATACTAGCACAATGGTCGCGATTGAATTTCTCAATCCGATTTCATATTGTTTGCCTGGATCATTGCAGTCTTGGAGCCACAATCCAGTATAAGAAAGAACCATTGTCACAAGAAAGCCTGCTGTGGATCATTTCCCACGTTAACTCGGATTGTCAATGATCAGAATCACTTATCTCAAACACACATCTTTTCGGAATCAGAGTTGAATTGAGTGCACAAACATTTCCACACCTAGAGATGGAGTGAAACATTGGTGAAATTTGTGCGCCGACAGAGGGAGATATCCTCTTTGCTGCTAGGACAAGGTGCTTCCCGACTTCATATCTGTTGCAGTTAAAAGTTATACTATGCTTGTTGAATGGTGATCGACGAATCTTTGATATAGACTGAGGTGTCAAAGGAGCAAGTTTTCTATTGACTCGTCGTCTACTCAGCCTTTGATGTTTGTTTGCTCCCGACAAACTATTTTCTGCTTGGCGAATGCAGCACCTATTGGTTTTCTTTACATTTGCAATAACACCATGTGAGATCTCATCGTCGTCAAAAGTTGGATCATGCTTGACAATTATTGCAGTTTTACAGCCCCGAGAAGAAGAAAATTTTGTTTCTGATGCACTGCTATTGACAGAACAAGCTGGGATTTCATTCGAGGCTCTTTCCTCAGCCGAGTACTGTCCATGTTTCATTGCAAAACTGGTTTCTTCGATACAATTAGAATCATAAACATCTGAAACAGTCTGTCTCCCTAATTTTTGCCAAATTTTGGAAGCATTCACTTCGTCATTGTCACAGAAATATCTCAAAATAAGACCACTAACAGAGATTTCCTCTGAACAGTTGGCACTAGGAACCTCTTTAATTGGTGAAGAATTCATCTTTTCCCCACCTTTTGATGGGTGTTCTGATAGCCAAGTTTCGCCCCTTTGAAACACCTTCTTTGCAGAATCCACATCAGAATTTACAGATTTGCAGGTTTTAGAAGTGTCCACAGCCTCCTTTGCAACAGCATTCACTTGAATGTTTTCTCCTAATTTCACTATCTTAGTTACATTAGGACTTTTTCTGTCATTCAGAGTTGAGAATCCTTGTACTTCAGAGCGCAAGGATTGATCAGAAACTTTGCAACATGTTGAGATGTTGTTGGGATCGTTACTTGAAGCTGACATTATTTTGGAATTTGGACAGACACTTTCACCCTGATGAGAAATTTTTTGTCTTCTGTGGTTTATAGAGGGAGGTGATTCTATTTGTTGCAAAGTTATGTCAGTCAATAGGGATGCATTCATTTGAAGAAACCAAGCAGATCGCGATCCACAACAGGCTTCCCTTATAAACATTGAATCGGGAATATGATATAAATTCGTTTTTTGCTTTACCTATCACAAGTACACTATCATATCAGAGATTTGACGAAAAAAAATAACACAATTAGGACCTTCAAAAAGGCATACCATGAGGGAATGGACAATGATTTCTCCTAAGGTTGGAAAACACAAAATATGCTCACACTTGAGCTTACCTGGAAAGTAATCACAATATATTACTTAAACATGATGAATAACAAAAAACAATAAACATTTATTGACATCATGGAGAATCATCACCATCGTCAATGTCATTGATATGGCAGATGATGTGGAGCCTCCGAGTCAGGTCAAAGTCAAGAAATCCGGTTGACGTGACATTCCAAGTCAAGGAGGGGTGAACCCTCGAATCCAGCACAGTCGATCGACACATGAGAGTTCGTCTGACCGGACCGATGGGCTGATCGGACACCGATCCATGAATACTGATGAATAGTTAAAGACGAGTCAGCACTTGCTAGAGCCAAGGCTTCTTTGCCATTCAAAGACAACGCGATTAACCAGCTTTTGGTCGAGCAGTCCATTCAATTGGACTAGATGCCCGGTCCGATTGAACTCTTTGGCTAAACAGATAAACCAAGTGAGGAACGAGTCCCCGAAAACACTCTGTAAATCCGATCGGCCGCCTTTGCAAGTGATGGTCGATCGGGTCATAGGAGGAACTCGATTTGCTTATCATGTATGCATATTGCGGGCCCCTCAACCCAACGGCTTTATATTCTTTTTTGGCATTCCGTGCCACGGAGGACAGAGAATATTCTACATGCAAACTGTATGCTAGAAGCTTCTTCTCTGCCAAATGCAAAGATTGCACGTCCATTTAAGGAAAGGTGTCAGAGAATCTGTATGATCAGTCCTTTTTTGAAAATGCTTTGGGATTCGTGCACAAACAAGTAGCACTATAAAAGTGGTATCCACCTATAGGTGCAGGTAAGTGATGCTACGCGATTACACACGCTCATAACCACGGTTCATTCTACTCGATCATATCACTGACTTGAACGTCGAAATGCCTACGCCGAGGACCTCTTCCCTGATCCGGGTGCTAATGCTCTTTTTTGACACGCAGGGGCACTTTGGAGTCACTATTTGACAACGACGAGTCTTCATTTAGTTAACAGCAGAGTCATCTTTCCCAGCCTACCGTCTTCTCAGCTTTCGAACAAGATCAGCTATCAACATCATCATTGTTATCAAATCATACCAAACCTAACCGTTTGGGCTAGCCATATCACTAAATATTGTTCAAAACAATTGAAACATCACATTAGTTAAACTTTTCTTGCGTCTCGCTCTATCTAATACACCGTTCATTATAATTAGCTAAACTCCTATCGATGTCTTTAAACATGCTTATATCATTTTAACTTATTTTTCAATTGCACCCGGATAAAAAAGATTTTGTTTTTATATTTTCTATGAATTACATATTCATCTTAGCATTCTCATATTTCACATTATTTTTTGTATTGAACCAACATTAAATCTAAGCGATGAAAGATAGGGGAGCAAATGAGACTAGAGACCCGGGTAGTCCTTGTTGTGAATGAAACACTAGGTATTGTGCATGTCAACCCCTGCAGTATTGTAGCTAAAGTGCTAAGTATCCTAGGTATCATACTAACAACACTACTCTAGGTAGCATACTAACAAAACCTGATTAAGCAGTTTCTTCAGAAACCATTAGGGAGATTGCAGAGATCGAATAGCCATTGCAGCAAAGCAAGAGAAGCAAACAACGGTAACAAATCTACATTGATCAAATCAAATGGACCGAATAGAGAAGATCACTCACGTTTGAGGTCTCGAGCCGTGATGCTACCGGGGGCGGACAGGGCGAGACGAGTGCCGAGGCTGGTGTCGACGAAGACAGGCATTTCGAGTTCCATCTCCACGAAGAAGACGCAAAGATGCGGCCTTTGCCTCCGCGTTCGGCGCTCTCTCTCTCTCTAGGTATTGTTTCTTTCCGCCTCTTTATGGGCCGCGTTTCTCGGGGAAGAAGAAAAATAGAGTTCTGAATGAAAATTAATACGAATATTTTCGAATTAATAAATATAAAGCATAAATCAATTCAGCGCCTCATTTATTATATTAATAGAATTAATTTTCTTAATTTTTTTAATCACTCAAGTTATTCGGTCAAACAGCAAGGAGAGAAGATTACTACATCCCGTTACATTCGTTACAGAGGGAAGAAAAAAACGTACCTTTTTGCAATTCCCCTTTTCGGTTTGGTTTGGGATATCTGGTGCGATAATCCCGATCTGCAGGCGACGATTGCTCCGCTCCCGATTTTTATCCATTTTGTTTGATCGGATTCGGAAGGGGGCGTGGACGATGCAGAAGACGGCGCAGGCGTGGTTCTCCGGCGGTCCCAGCGAGCGCGATCCGGCGCCCTCCTCGTCCTCGCTACTCGCCGACTGGAACTCCTACGCCGCCTCCAGGGCCGCCGAGGACGGCGGCTCCTCCGTGCTCTCCTCCTTCGACATCGAAGCTGCCGTCAGGACCGCCAACGACAAGGTCACCGACACCTTCAGCGTGTGAGCGCACTGCCGTCTCTTTTGCTCGTATCGTTTGTTTTCTTCGTTTAGTGATTCTATGTTGAGGTACCGAAAGGGAGGATCACGACGGGATTTGCCTCTTTGAATGTGAGAAATTTAGAAAAGATTTCTCATTTCCCTTTGCGTGTGTATTCCTTAAAGTCCAAGATCCTACTTTTTTGCTGCCTGCTTTCAGCAAGAAGAAGAAGGGATCCATAGTAGCAAAAAAAAAAAAAAAAAAAAGAGGAAATTCTATGTTCTTTTTCTTCACGAAAGAACCTTACCAAATGAAGAGATTTGTATAGCATTATCGTCCGTGGAAGCAAATGATCCAAGGGGCATCATGACTGCCTTGATGTCGAGGTTGTTATTCATGTCACTAGTTACTTAGATGAGAGAACTAACCAATTAATTTGTTAGGTTCACCCATTGACCATTTTTTTAAGTCTCTGTTAATAGTAGTTCACTTTCTCTTGTTTAAGCTTACAAAGTTTCTTTGTTAGGCTACAATTCACCATGTATGACTAATTTAAGATGGCATAATCTCTCCTCTTAATTTTTTAGATTCCTGTTAGGACCCAAGTTCCAACTCATAACCTAACATGATCCCCATCAATGGTATGTTAAGTCTAGCAGGGGCTACACCACCATCACAAATGCACCCTCTCCAATAGCTTACTGTGCTTAGAATTAGTTTGTTTCTAGTACCAATTGTCACGACCGACTTATACCATTAGCCTATTGGACAACAACAAAGCCAAAATGCTTAAGCCTGAGATACTAATAGTTTGCTCGTCATCTGAATTGGGGTATTTCATCCTCAAACGCACATCACGTTATGAAGTCTTGTTGGGAGATACCAGAGTGATTATCCGGATGTTTATACGCGCAAGGTTATTTGAAATGATTCCTGGAGGGCATTTTCATTGCATGGTTGCATATTTGGAGGGTTTGAACAATAAGAATAAACTAAGATGATCAAGCATGTTAAGTATGCTGTATCATAATTATCTAGAGTGATGACATCATGATTGCCCTATCAAATCTGTCTTGCTTCATATTCTCAGTATGTGCTATCATTAACATTGCCATGGTTGGAGCATTTAAAGTTGTTTCTAATCAAATTCTTTTTGTTTTCTTGCTCTAATTGCTTATATCTTGTAAATCGCCATGTTTTAGTGTTACTAAAGGCGTTAGGGAATTACCCGGAAGCTTCCAGACTGCTACCAGCAGTGTTCCATCTGGAAAATCTCTGATGTACTTCAGCTTGCTCCTTGCTAGTGGCTTCTTTCTAGTTTTCATTGCGTTCACCATGTTTCTTCCGGTCATGGTGCTGATGCCTCAGAAGTTTGCCATCTGTTTTACTTTGGGGTGTGCATCTATTGTTGGATCTTTCTTTGCTCTTAAAGGCCCCAAGAATCAGCTCAAGCACATGTCTTCAAGGGAGGTATTTTACTATCTAAAGGATCATAATTTTGGAAATGTATTTATCTGCTCTAATAATGGGAGTAATTTTCTAACATTCTGAAAATAATTCCAAGATTTAAAAGATAAAAAGATTAGCTTATAATCAAAAGATGTGACATTCAGCTAAGTTTCTACGCCATGATATAAACTGAAATGCTACAGCTTACACAGCTACTAGGAAATATAGAGCAAATAAGAGTGAAATGTTAATGTATCACCAGATTCTTGATCCTCATGCACTCCAGTGTACTCATTTTCTATGGAGAGGAATACAAATGGCTTTTGCAAGTGGCCCTTTGCAAAACCATTTTCTTGTGTTTTGAGAGCCCTGCACTGTGTCATTGATCTAACCAAACGACATGTGATATTTTTCAAAAAGTGAATATTGGTCTACAATATACATCTACTTTTGTCTGAGAAGAAAAATGATGTAAAACAGGAAGAAGGAAGAAGAGATGATGATCAGGAAGATACTATGAAATGACTGATTTATATGCATCATAACATACATGCTGCTTCTTTGCAGAGACTTCCTTTCACTTTGGGATTTGTTGGCAGTATGGTTGGCACCATTTATGTGTCAATGGTGCTTCATAGCTACATTCTGTCGGTTCTATTCTCTGTCTTACAGGTAATCGTCTTTTCATTCTCTCTTATGTTCTTCAAGTGTAAAAGAAAATGTGCACATTGTTCTGAATTCAAGGCGTTTGTACCATCTTGTTCAAATTATGCCCTATACTTTGTTCCTTGTTCGTTCATGTCAAGTTTATAAGAAAGATAAACCCTCAAATCCAAAAGTTTTACTCGTGCATTGAATGGAAATGAATGTACATTTTCTTTAGGGAGCTTTGGAGTTTAAAAAAAAAACAACTTAAGTTGCTAACATTGCTTAGCCATGGATCGTTCAAATGTTAGATAAAGAGAAGGGAATCTCATTTGGTGCTGGTAATTCATTTTGATAGACATGTTTCTTCACTAATCAATTTCGGAGATCTATCTTACAAATTATGCATCTTGCCTGACTGGTGATCTCTTTTCCCTACATTCAACTCCTTTCTTTGTAGCTAGTTGACACTTTGCTATACTTCATGGAGAATATTTTCTGTTTTCTGTGGAGATCAATAGTTGATTTTCCATGTCTCCTCAGGTTCTTGCACTTGCATACTATGCAATCTCATATTTTCCTGGAGGATCTGCTGGCCTGCGGTTCCTTTCAGCAACGATGACATCCTCAATACTCCGATGCTTCGGAAGATAAAGCAATTGTACAGATAATCAGCCAATTCAGTTTCGAGATCATCCAATGGAGAATGTGATTGGTCAGAAACTTTTCAGCTTTAAACTGGATCCTAGAGTTCTTGGCTCAGCCCACTGGTGAACAATTGGAAGCTTTTCGATTTTCAATTTGATTATTGAAGTTGTAGCACACAGTGCAAATTCTGAAACACCTTTTTGCTTACTTTCTCCACAGTTATTGTGGGTGTACTCAGTATTAGTTAACATTGTTTAATTAGAAACATATCAAGATTAATCCTCCTTGCTGCTATTTCAATGATCAATTTTGGATTGTCTTTTGCTTCATTCAACCTGATACGGGATATAACGAACGGACCTAGGAGATGACGTGGAGGTCAAGATGATGTGGTGATCAAAGTCAATGGGAGAAAGCATCCCCCATTTGGCTTCGTTGTTCACCCAGCATTAGGGTTCTCAGTTCTCTCGATCGGTAGGGTTAAAAGTCGAGCGAAAGTTGCCAACTGGCCCTTAAGCCGGTCAAATGTACAGAGTCTAATACTCTACCTAAAAGATAATTCGTCTAGTCATTTAATAACCGATCAGGTTTTGGGCAGTCAGTCTTATAGGATGGCCGGTATGTTTGGCCCATTTCTCAATCGACCAGTTATAAACTTGGTCAGGATATGAATCGACCTTCTCGAGGCTCGTGAACCCCTCGACGTATGTCTAGTCAGGTAAAAGGTCACCCAGATTTGAAGTACTTATCTTCATACTAATGCCCCAAACAAACATCCAGTAAAGCATGGTTTACTAGAGGAACTTCCAGGACACCCAAAGCATCCTATCATTTCTCAACAGATTTATAACAAGACCAAGGCGTTATACTATTATTCTCCAAATGAAGGTCTCAAGGATATGTAGAACATAACTGAGTGGCTTAGATGCCGAGATAGATATAAAAGCAGTCAACCTTATTGGTCAGTCAAGATACATACAATACAATATAACAGGGCAAATTATACAAAATATGATTGAGCAGCTCAATCAGCCCCGGTCCTAACATTCAGGAGGCCCTGGGAAAAATGATAAAATAGGCCCTAATTTTTTTAATAAAGTAAAATTTATTTACAATGACTTCTTCTAACTTTCCTAGAAGCCAAATCATCTATATTATTAATTTCAAAATTTTCTAAAATCTCTTTTTCAATAGATAAAATTGTTAATCCATTCAATCTCTCTTGCGACATTGTTGATCTCATGTATGTTTTCAGTGATTTTAATTTTGAGAAACTTCTTTCAGCTGATCCTACAGTAACAGGCATAGTCAACAATATTCTATAAGCAATTGCAACATTTGGATAACAATCTATATTTTTTACAAAATTAAGAATATCAATTGCCGACATTATCTCATTTGGTAAAGTTAGTTGTAGTATTTTTAATTCTGTAAACAAATCATCTAACTCAACATCTAATGAATTATCATGCGTAAAAGTGGATGTCAGATTAACACAACATTTTCTCAACTCATCATTATCTAATGATTTTAATGTTTTCGAATCAAACAAAAAACCAAATATATTTTCAAATGTTTTCATTTCATCAAATCTATTTTTCAAAGAAGAAATTGCCATGTCTACAATAATCACAAAATAATCAATTCTAAAAGATTCTTCAGGTGATAGTGAAATTTCATCATCTTCTTTCTCATCAAATTGTTTTTTTCTAAAAATACGACGTTTCGTTGAAAATACTGGCTCTATATTCATATCAGATGCAAGACTTTTAGCAATAGTCAAACTTGTTGCAAAACCATCATTCCTATATTTTTCAAAATATGATATTATACCATCTAATTGTTTCATAGCAGAATCAATGCACATAGATTTTGATTGTAACTTCTTACTTATCATGTTTATAGCAAATAAAATATCATACCAAATAACCATACCAAGTAAAAATTCAAAACTTTCAATTGAGTTAACTATACTTTCAGCTTCACTCTTAGACTTTGCATCATCACAAATGTCATATAACTTTAATAAAGCACTTTGCACTTCAAGAGTTTGAAACCTAATAGCTTGAACACTTTTAATACGACTTTCCCAACGCGTGTTTGAAAAAGATTTGATAGTTAATCCTTTCACATTATCAAGTAAAACTTTCCATCTTTTAGGAGAACTTGAAAACAATGTATATATGCGTTGAACTACTCCAAAAAAAGAAACGGCTTTAACACAAGAATGTGTCATATCGCTAAGAGTCAAATTAAGACTATGACAAGCACATGGCATGTATAATGCTCTTGGATTTATTTCAAGCAATCTCTTTTGAACTCCTTGGTGTTTTCCTTTCATATTAGAACCATTATCGTAACCTTGACCTCTAATATTTTCAATACTAAGATCAAGTGATTTCAAAATATTTTTTAATTCATTAAAAAGTCCAAGACCAAACGTATCATTAACTTTTAGAAACTCTAAAAAATACTCTTCTATTTTCACATTGCTAGATGACATATTAACACATCGTACTATGAAAGTCATTTGTTCTTGATGACTAATATCCGGAGTACAATCAAGAATTATTGAAAAATATTTTGCCTCCTTAATTTTCTTAATGATAATACTTCTAACATTATCGGCTAAAAGAGAAATCAACTCATTCTGAATTTTATGACCAAGATAATGATGATAAATTTCATTATTTTGAATGCGTCTAATATGATCTTGCATCACAACGTCAAATTTAGCAATCATTTCAATCAACCCTAAAAAGTTTTCATTACTTTCTTGATATAGTTTCTCATTAGATCCCCGAAAAGCCAAACAACGTTTAGAAAGACATTTTACAATTGCTAATATTCTTGTAAGAACTTGTCTCCAACGCTCTCTTTTTTAAGAAATTTCTCGTTGTAGATCTTTATCAATTGTTTCATTTTTATCTAATCTCATTTTTAATTCCTTCCAAGAGTTCATATTAGTTATATGTTCAATAGAATTTTCATGTTCTTTAAGTCGTTCACTGATATGTTTCCAATCTCTAAACCCATCATTCGCTAAAGAACTTCTATTGTTTTCAGATTTAAATAACTTACAACAAAAACAATAAACTTTATCTTAATGTTTACTATATACCAACCACTTTCGATCTCTTTCCTCTCCATTACTTAACTTTTTAAAATAATAAGTACTTGAAAAATGTCTAGAGTAGTGATCAAAAGGAAATGTGAGATTTATTTCTCTTATAGGCCCCTTTTCATCTAAAATATCACGTGCATTGTTATCAAGATTATCCCAATTTCTTGGGTCATATATATCAAGTGGAGGAATAAATTGTTTATCAATATTATTATTCTCATTATCTATTACATTAGTAATATTTTCATGCTCTCTTAAATTATCTTTATCTTCATTAACATCATGAATTTCATTAGATTCATCATTAACATCATGAATTTCATTAGACTCCTCACTAACATCATGTATTTCTTTAGACTCATTTACATTATCCCTATTTAAAATTTCTATATTTTCATTAGAACTTGTACTTTTAACAAAGAATTTATTAAGAGCGCCTCTTTGTGATTCAGTTAATTGTTCTAATCTTTTTCTTTTTTTTTTCTTTTTTCACATCCAGAAATATATTTTTTAGGTAACATATTATAATTCACAAAATCACAATTAAAAAGCTATAATTTAAATCAACTTAATCTGAGTATAAAAGGAATAATAGCACCTGGATTGAAATTATTTGTAGGCTTAGCACTTAGCAGCTTAAGCACCTCGCCTCGGACACGGTCGACTGTAGTAAAACAGCTGTTATTAATTTAATAATTAAGTCAACATTAAATTCCAAATTTACAATTAATTAATTAATAAAAAATTCATATTCTATGAACAATTAGCTAATTAACAAAAAAAAAATCCTAGTACAGCACCATGTAGAGTCTGTAGACTTGCAATCGTCGGCTCGCAAGTCACAACTGTTGGTTGCTACTCGGAAAACCTAGAGGTTCCACTGTACAAAAATTTTGTACAAAGGTCTGAACCTTTTCCTAGCTACTATGTGTTCTTTTAAATTAAATTTTGGATCGCCTGCGGAACTTAACACGTTTGATCCAAAACTTAATCTATTCGTTCTTTTAGGTTTTGACTTGGGTCTCCTGCGAAACTTAACACGTTCAACCCAAATCACCTTAAGTTATTAATTCCATTAAATATTAATTTCCATAATTGGTTCCCAGTACTGACGTGGCGAGGCACACGGCCTTCTTGGATATGGGAGCAACCACCACCGACTAGACAAAACCTTTTATGGAAAGATAATATTTAATTTCCTAAAATAACTTTAGGTTAACCGAAAAGAACAATCAAATCACAAGGGAAAAAATACAAAACAAAATAACACAACTTCGAAAAACATATTCGAAATACTAGAACGTAAGCCTCTTGTATTTGGTATTATTTTCAAAAATAACTAGCATGATGCGGAAAGAAAAATTACTAGTTATACCTTTTAGAAAGACCTCTTGATCTTCTACCGTATTCCTCTTCTAACCTCGGACGTTGTGTGGGCAACGATCTTCCGAGATGAGAACCACCAAACACCTTCTTCTTCCTTACAATTGCTTTCGGAAATTTATAAAAATTTCTCAAATAATTTTTCCCTTCATGGTGGTTAATAAAAAGGAAATTTTATAAATTAAAATATTTCTTTTAAACATGTGGATAAAAAGAAAGTTATCTCTAAAAAATTAAAATCTCTTTTAATCTACAAATAAGGAAAGATATCAAATCTTTTCTTAATCTTTTGTAGAAACTTATAAAAGAGAATATTTAATTTTAAACTCTCTTTTAAATCATGAACATGATTAAAATTGAAAGTTTTCTTAAAATTTAAAATCCTCCTTTAATCAACAAATAAGGAAAGATTTCAAATTTTAAACTCTCTTTTAAACATGTAGATGATTTACAAATAAGGAAAGTTTTTACCAAAAATTAAAACCATCCTTTTAATCTACAAATAAGGAAAGAGATTAATCTCTTCTCTTAATCTTTTGTAGAAAGTTATAAAAGGAAAATTTTAATTTTTAAACTCTCTTTTAAAATCATGATATCCACATAAGAAATAATTTTAATAAAAATCCTTTTTAATATTCTAGTGGCCGGCCACCTAAGCTTGGGACCCAAGCTTTGGCCGGCCACCTACATGGCTCATCCACTTGGACTGGCCGGCCCTAGCTTGGGTTCCAAGCTAGCTTGGCCGGCCCCATTGGATGGGTAAGAAGGTGGGTATGTGGTGGGTATAAATCTCTATATACAAGAGGCTACGATAGGGACCGAGAGGAGGAATTAGTTTTGGTCTCCCGATGAAATTAAGCTTCCCGTGTTCGCCCCGAACACACAACTTAATTCCATCAATAATAATTCATTCCACTAAAGAACTATTATTGAACTACCGCACCAATCCCAAATTACATTTTGGGCTCCTTCTTATTATGAGTGTGTTAGTCTCCCTGTGTTTAAGATAACAAATGTCCACTAATTAAGTAAGTTACTGACAACTCACTTAATTAATATCTAGCTCCAAGAGTAGTACCACTCAACTTCATCGTCATGTCGGACTAAGTCCACCTGCAGGGTTTAACATGACAATCCTTTTGAGCTCCTCTTGGGGACATTCTCAACCTAGTATCTCTAGGACACAGTTTCCTTCTATAATCAACAACACACACTATAAGTGATATCATTTCCCAACTTATCGGGCTTATTGATTCATCGAACTAAATCTCACCCATTGACAAATTAAAGAAATAAATATCAATTATATGTGCTTGTTATTATATTAGGATTAAGAGCACACACTTCCATAATAACTGAGGTCTTTGTTCCTTTATAAAGTCAGTATAAAAGAAACGACCTCTAATGGTCCTACTCAATACACTCTAAGTGTACTAGTGTAATTATATAGTTAAGATAAACTAATACCTAATTACACTACGACCTTCAAATGGTTTGTTCCTTTCCATCTTGGTCGTGAGCTACTGTTTATAATTTATAAGGTACTGATAACATGATCCTCTGTGTGTGACACCACACACCATGTTATCTACAATATAAATTAATTGAACAACTACATTTATCACAAATGTAGACATTTGACCAATGTGATTCTTATTTCTAGATAAATGTTTATACCAAAAGCTAGGCTTTTAGTATACACTCTAACAATCTCCCACTTATACTAAAAGACTAAGCTGCCATATCTGCTGCCATACATCTGATTCCCATCCCTTCAACATGCCCATCAAAAGCTTTTGCCTTAAGGACCTCAGTGAAAGGATCTATAGGTCATCACCTAATGCAATCTAGGCGGCAACAACTTCTCCTCATTTATACGATTCCTCGTATTGGGTGGTACTTGCGCTCTATTGTGTTTACTTGCTTTATAGACTTATGGTTTCTTCGAGTTTGCTACTGCACCAACATTATTATAATAAATTGTAATAATTTTTGGACAAACCAGAAATCATATCTAAGTCTATCTTGAGGTTATTGAGTCATTCAGCTTTTATGGCTACCTCAGAGGCTTGCCATATACTAAGCTTCTATGGTGGAGTTCAGAAAAACACCTATGCTTATCACTCTTCCATAGTTATGACTTTACCTCCTAAAGTAAACACAAAACCCCGAGGTTGACTTATTATTATTCCTATCCGATTGGAAGCCAAAATCCATGCAACCCACTAGGACCAAATTAACTGCCTTGTAAGCTAGCATATAATCTCTAGTGCCTCTAAGGTACTTCAATATATGCTTTACTGCAGTCCACTGTCCTTGTCCAGAGTTACTTTGATATCTGCTAACTATGCCCTTGGCAAAATAGATTTCTGATCTCGTGCATAGCATATATTAGGCTTCCGATAGCCGAAGCATAAAGAACTGCCTTTATTTCATTTATCTCCTTTGATGTCTACAGAGACATATCTTTAGATAAAGTTACTCCATCCTGAAAAGGTAAGAAACCTTTCTTGGAGTTTTGTATGCCTAAAACGAGCAAGGATTTTTCCGATATATGAAGCTTGGGATAAGTAAAATATTCTTTTCTTGCGATCCCTTATTCTTTGATCTCAAGAATATATACATTCTCCCAAGTCCTTTATATCGAATTGTTTGGACAACTATACCCTTACTTCTGACAACATTTTGATATTGTTTCCAACTACCAAAAATGTTATCTACGTATAATACAAGAAATACCACCACGTTTCTATCACGACTTTTGTATACACAAGACTTATCCGGTTACTAAATAAATCCATAGACTTTAATAAACCGGATGTTCTAAGACCTTGAAGCTTTGCCTCAGTCCATAGACTGATTGAGCTTGCACACAAGATGCTCTTAGCCCTTTGCAATGAACCCTTCTGGTTGCTTTATATGGATGCTTTCTTCAAGACTTCCATTAAGGAATGTTGTCTTGACATCCACTTGCCAAATAGATAAAAGAATCCGGATAGACTTAAGCATGGCTACTAGTGAAAAAGTTTCCTTTTTCATCAAGCCTTGCCTTGAAAGTTTCTACCTTCCTGTCTATCCTTCTTTTCCTATTATAGACCTTTTACACCCAAAGGCTTTTACACCACTTGGTGGTTTTACAAGCTTCCAGATTTTATTAGAATACATATATTCTAATTCTATTATTCATTACTCTTTGCCAAGATGCTGCATATTTATCTTGGAGTGCTTCGTCACATGTCCGGAGATCAGGTTCATGTCCTTCAGGGATCGAGTCCAAAAACTCTCCCAAAACATGAATCTTTTAAGGTTGCTTAACAACCCTCCCACTACGACAAGGCATTGTGTATCATTTGTGATACGTGTTGCAGTTTTCCTTGTGGTATCTCATCTTGTATAGTTGGTACTAGATTAGACATGTCTTTTATTATTTCCTTAAGAACAAATTTACTTATGAGCACGTGGTTCATTATATAGTCCTTTTCTAAAAACAGTCATTGATGCTAACAATAACCTTCTGATTTTTAAGACTATAAACCTACTTTTGTTTATCTAGGATAACTTACAAACAAGTGAACTCCTATCCAACTTATCATTATCTCTCATATGTGTTGGATTACCCGAATCCGAATATGCTTCAAAATAGGCTTATGCCTATTCAGCAACTCTATATGAGTAGAGAGTTATGACTTTGGAAGGTACTACGTTCACTTCCGTTTCCAGAGCATATTCTTAAAACAAATTTGGTAATTTTCTGAATAACTCATCACCTATCTAATTATTCCATAAGAGTCCTATACCTTCTTTCTAATACATCATTCTGTTAGGGTGTACCAGATGCAGTTAGTTGGGATTGAAATCCAACTTCTGATAAGTGACTCCTAAATTCTCCCAAGAGGTACTTGCCACTACGATCTTACCATAGTGACTTTTACTTTAACATTTCTCCGCATCAGCCTTGTACTCTTTGAACTAATCAAAGTACTTAGTCTTGCGGCACATTAAGTAAATTTATTTGTATCTTGAATAGTTGTCTATAAAATAGACAAAATATTCAATACTACCTCTTGTCTGGATAGCCATAGGATCACACAAATCAGAATGAACCAATTTCAACACATATTTGACTCCATACCCCTTAAAAGCTTCTTTTATTTTCTTTAAGGTAAGACTCCATGGAGTTGAAAGATTTTCTACCGCCAGATCACTACCAATGAATCCTACTCAAGTATAACCTAGCTTTTAGATGCCAAAGATATAATTGGTTCTTTTCTGAAGGTTGCTTTCTCTTAAAATTAGAAGATGTGTTACTAATTTCCATTTGTTGCATCGTGGGAGTTATTGGATTATAAATTGTCAACCATCATACCAGAATAGATAATTTCCTTATTTTTCTTGATAACATCTTTGTTATCAAAATAGACACAATATCTATAATAGTTTAGAAACTGAAATCAGGTTCTTTCTAAACTTGGTACGTAAAGACAATTACTTAAAATCCATATTTTATTCTTATCAAAGGATAAACATCTCCCACTGCAACAACTACCACTTTTACAGTAGTGCTCATGTGGACGGTGATTTACCTTTCATTTAGTTGTCGGGTTTCCTGGAACCCTGAATTGCAGACATGATTAATGACATCTTGTATCTACACTCCAGGTTCTGGTAGATAACACCACTAGACATGTTTCAACTAATGAATTAAATACACCTAAATTGTTCTTAGTTCTAAGAAGACTTAATGTCCAAGTCCTATTTCCAATCATTACAATTGGGACTACTAAGTCTTTTTCTATAGTATGACTACTAGGGATTGACAAACATCCTAAGAATCACAAAAATATTTGGTCAAGATCAACTCCTTAAAATCTCCATGAATTTTGTATATACAAAATCGAAGAGGAGATTTTATTCATTAATTTTATTATCTCGTCAACTTTACTTTATGACGAATAAAATTAATAGTTGATCTTTCTTTGATCAAATATTTGGTCAAAACTCTTTGAATTTAAAATAACATTGATTCCTCAAACAATATTATTTAAATTCACCAACACCTCAAACACCGTGAATTTTGCATGCCACGTTAGTGTGGACGTATACAAAATTTAAACATTTGTAAGAGGAGGGTTTTACCCATTAATTATCTTGTCAATAAATCTTTATGACAAATAAAATTACCTCAAACACCGTGAATTTTGTATGCCACGTTAGTGTGGACGATACAAAATCAAACATTTGTAAGAGGGGTTTTTAATTATCTTTATGTCAACCTTTTTATTTGACAAATTAATAATTGGTTTTCTTCGGTCACACAAATAATAGCAGTGACTCAGATGGGGAGGATACTATTAGACATGCCTAAGTGTATACCATTACTTGACACTAAGTCCATTAATAAGATTATGCCCCTTCCGTTGGGGAAGATCACACGCTCTTAATTAACTTCCTATAGTCATCCAAAATTGGAAGTCTGTTCTAGTGATCCACAAACAAGCTCATCCGTTATGGAGGAAGGCACTCAGAGCCAACGCGCAAGCTTGTTTGCATCACTTACAAACCAGTAATGAAGACCATGGGATTTATTTAAAAAACCCTCTCCCACTTAGTTATTTATAAACGAGGAATTTTTAACTATACTAGTCTATGTATACTAACATGCACACACAGTACAATATAAAAGCAATAAATAGAAAATCTAATTTTCAACTATTATGACTTTTATCTATTGTTGTCCTTCGTGTGTCACCAACCCTAGCTGCTGCCATCTTTGGCCACTGCCACCGGGTCTAGTTGTCGCATCCATCTTGCTCCTTGTTCCGCTGCGCCTCTGGTCCTCAAAAAGTTCCACGCCTTGCAAGATTCGATTCGCGACATATATAGAATTTTTACATTTTTCGATCCTATATTCCTCGAAGGAATGTACATGTATCTAGATCAAAAAAATAAAATCCTAATAAAACTAAATACAGCTCCTGCTGTATTTTATAATACAATCATGCACACACAATAAAATGCCCTTGACATGTCCAAGGGTCCAATCACACACATAATAACTATAAGCCATAATAGTTGGATCCTACATCCACAAAGTTAGCACATCCTACTATTATCCTGCCTAAATTATGTATGACATGTGCATAAATTAAACTAATACCAAATACACAGAGGCAAAACCCTAGCTCTGATACCAATTGTTGGTTGCTACTCGGAAAACCTAGAGGTTCCACTGTACAAAAATTTTGTACAAAGGTCTGAACCTTTTCCTAGCTACCATGTGTTCTTTTAAATTAAATTTTGGATCGCTATGAACTTAACACGTTTGATCCAAAACTTAATCTATTCGTTCTTTTAGGTTTTGACTTGGGTCTCCTGCGAAACTTAACACGTTCAACCCAAATCACCTTAAGTTATTAATTCCATTAAATATTAATTTCCATAATTGGTTCCCAGTACTGACGTGGCGAGGCACACGGCCTTCTTGGATATGGGAGCAACCACCACCGACTAGACAAAACCTTTTATGGAAAGATAATATTTAATTTCCTAAAATAACTTTAGGTTAACCGAAAAGAATAATCAAATCACAAGGGAAAAAATACAAAACAAAAGAACACAACTTCGAAAAACATATTCGAAATACTAGAACGTAAGCCTCTTGTATTTGGTATTATTTCCAAAAATAACTAGCATGATGCGGAAAGAAAAATTACTAGTTATACCTTTTAAAAAGACCTCTTGATCTTCTACCGTATTCCTCTTCTAACCTCGGACGTTGTGTGGGCAACGATCTTCCGAGATGAGAACCACCAAACACCTTTGATCCTGTCCGAACCAGAAGTCAACAGACGCTGGGCACGTGGCGCTCCAAGGCTCGCTGATGTAGATCTCCAACTAGTGTCGAGATGCTCCGGCTATCCTGCACAGAAGTCGAGCCGGGAAGGGGATTCCCAGCGACGACCCTCCGACGCTCAAGTCAGGTAAATCACGATGAACAAGGTGGCTCCAGAAGTCTCAGAGTACGTACCCGAATCCCCCTGCCGGTGAAACCTGAGGTTCTTTATATAGAGCGGTGTCAAGTTTGGGCACGCGTACCGAAGTGCATAAGTGTCCTCTGTCCTTTCCTAGGTATGCGGCTGTCAGAAAGCTTACCTGACCCATATCGCTACAGTCAAAGCATGCCCTCGATGGGACAGCAGAATCCCCTGTCACAAGATTTGGAGCATGGCACACACGTGAAACCTACAGGTTGTCAAAGAAAGAAATCCTCTGGCCTTTTTCTTTGCTCCAAACTTGTAGTCCGAGCGGACGGATACCTAAACATCCGACCGGACATCCGCAATGGTTTACTTGTGCTTTGTGGAGACTAACAGGGGTGCTTTATGACTGCGGTCGGTCAAAAGGTCAGCTCGGTCCATGACCTTTTTAACTGAGCGTCGGAACCCCGATTTGACAGGGTGCCTCCCAACTATAAGTGCGAGTCGGCCGGACCCCTCCAGGTACTCGATTCCATCGACCGGCCGACAGTCCAATCGGACCGACCGTCTACGGCCGTCCGTCCGGTCGGACCACACTCTCCTCTGGGTGGGCGGCTGTTCCGGTGACTTCCACTTGGCGTTGACTTTGCAAGAGAGGGGGGGGGCCACTCTTACTACCGGATCACTTGCCTTCCCTTCAAGTCTAGTCGAAGGAGGCGCATAGTCCGACTGACTGGACTGTGAGTCTAGCCGAACGGCTCCTCCATGCTAATACTCTCCGCCCGGTCAGCGGCAGAGATATCCTTGAATGAATCAATGATGGCTTTCGCCGGATCTCCTTGCATTCTGCGCCAATCTTCGACATCAATGTCGATCATACCTTCATTAAATGCTCTGAATGATTGACTGCCACGTGGAGCAATGCCATCAGAGTACGGAGGCGGTTGTATGATATTTTGATGTGACCGAAGCAATTCGAAATAAACGGCTAGATGTATGCATTGATTCCCGTGACCTGGATCCGATGGTGGAGGCCGCCCGGCCCTCACCCTATAAATTCTTCATTTCCTCCTCACCTTCACACGCCTCCGTCACCTCTACTGTTGCTTTCTGCGCTCTGGAGCTCCGGCGATCTCGCTTCTGCCCTTTGACGCTATCCGGCGCCTTTCTTCGATCCCTCTTCCCCCAGTAAGGTTTTAGATCTCTCCTTTTTCCTTTCCGATATCTAATTCGCACTTCTGCTCTAGTTTTTGAAACTCCATTTCCTCGTCTTTGAAACTTCCTTTTTGATTTCTTCTGTCCCGATCATGGCCAGTTCTTCTCATCCCGAAGAACAATCTTTAGGCCCATGGTATACTACCATGCGATCTCGTTTCGAACAACGGGATTTTGATATTTTGGCTGACAATTTCGAAATCCCCGAGGATATCGAAGTTCGCCTAGCTGGTCCTGCCGCTCGGCCTCACAGACCACCGCGCGGCGGTTTCTGTGTCTTTCGCGACCAATTCATCGCCGGTCTGCGGTTCCCCGTACATCCTTTTATAGTAGACGTCTGTAACTATTTTAGCGTGCCGCTCGGCAGTTTAGTACCAAATACCTTTCGTCTGCTCTGCGGCGTTGTCGTTTTGTTTAAGATTCACAACATCCCCCTCCGACCGGAGGTCTTCTTTTACTTCTATTATCCTAAGCAAGCCGAGCCGGGCACCTTTATGTTCCAAGCTCGGCCCGGTCTGGTCTTCTTCAATAAACTACCCACTTCCAACAAACATTGGAAGGACTATTATTTCTACCTCCGCATGCCCAGTCAGCCAAACTTTCCGACCCAGTGGCAAGTCAGTCTACCTCCCCCTCCCGAACTGAAGAAATTCAAGACCCGACCGGATTATCTTCACGCCGCAAATGTACTAGCCGGTCTGCGGCTTGACATCAACAAGCTTCTTCACGAGGGAGTGATGTACATTTTTGGGCTGAGTCCTATACGGACCCCACTTCCGACCGGCTTCGGTAAGAATTTTGCTTGGGCATTTGCTTTAATTGCTAACTGATTTCTTCTTCTTTTCATGCAGCTGACATCGTCATGGACTCGGTGATGGCCGGCGTTCTAAAGAGAAAGGCAGCGGCGCTGGAGGCCGCGGCGGCCAAGGAAATGGAGGCGCTGGGTATTCAGCCGGTCGGTTCTCACGAAGGAGAGAGTGGCACCCAGGCTGAATCGGCCGCTCCGGCCTCTCAACAGCAGGCGGCCAGCGGAGCTACCCCCTCCAGGGAACCAACGACCCCCGAGGAAGGATCCGTTCGGGAGGAGGAACAGCCACTGCAAAAGAGGCGCCGGGTGGAGACTCCGCTGCGCTACCTCGACCGCGAAAGGGAAGGCGCCTGTGCCCGAGACCATTTCGTCCGACCGGACGCCTTCTGACTGGGACGAGCTGACTGCTCCGGTCGAGGCCACTCCGGTCGAGGCCACTCCGGTCGACACTCTCCCCCCTGCTCGCCGTTCAGTCCAACGTTCGACCATCCATTCGCGATCTTCTGCGCCAGCTTCTGATCCCGGTCGGGCGATCCCTGGTCATGGCCGCACCGTACGGGCTACTCTTCATCTCCCTACTGAAGAGTTGCTGCCAGAAGCTGACCGGACAACCGTGCCCGAGCACACTATTACTTTGAAAGGGCCCCTCGCCGAGATGTGGGCCGACGCTCGGGCGCGCGTAGCACTGATCCCTCTCCAGAACTTAGCCAACAGCCACATGCAAGCGGCTACGGGGGTAAGTTCTTCGTTGTTTTTTGTTTTGCCTAAAATATTTCCGCTCGGCTTCTAACAACTGCGCCTTCTCGTTTCAGAGGTGGGTGGAAGAGATAGCAGTTTCCAGCCGTCTGGCTATGGCGGACGAGGAGATAAGGCAACTGCGGGCGGCAGGTGGTCCGAGCGGCTCCCAAGGACCTTCCTACTCCGAGCTGCAAAAAGAGCTGAAGAAAGCTCAAACTCTGCTGGCTGCTGAGCAGAAGAAAACAGCTGACCAGGCCCACGCCCTAGCCGAGTCCGAGCGACAGGTCAAGTCGCTTGACACAAAGATAACTCTGGCCACCACTCGGAAGAACACAACCATCTCCGATCTGGAGAAGAAAAACGTGGAGGCCCGGGGCCTGGAGTCGAAGATAAAAGAGCTGACGGAGCAGCTCGATCGGGAGAAGGCAGGCCGCTCGGCTGATGCGGAGAAGATCGAACGTCTGAATGAGGCCCTCACAAGCTCCCAGGCAACCTTCAAAGAATACCAGGATGCCGAGCCGAGTCGCCGCTCTCCGACAAAGCCACATCCGATCGCCCGAGTTCTCGGAGAAAATTTGCGAGCGGATGTACTCGGCTTTCGACTTGGCAATTACGGCTACTATGACCTATCTGAAGTCGAAGGGCCTTCTTCCGGAGTCCACCAATATTCCGGGCGGCGATCAGGTGGAGCTTCTGAGCAACATTCCGAGGGACCTCTACGACTACATCGAGTAATTCTTGTAATTTAGCCGCTCGGCTGATCATGAACCCTTTTGTATTTAGGCCACTCGGCCTAAGGTTTTAATTTTAATGAAATGCTTTCCTTTAGTGTATTTTATCTTCTTGTACTGTCCCCTTGCTAACACTTGTGCTGTGCGCTCATCTCCTGTCACATCACACCTTTGGAGAATCGCTAGAGTATTTTCTCCAGCTCTTCCGTTCGGCCGCACATAATTCTGTGTTGCTACCAAGAATCGCTGGTTATGAGACGATCCGAACCTCTCGATGTTCAACCTCGGAGCTCGACGGTTGGCCTGCTCGGATTATTTATGGACGCCGACTCGTCTCTCGATTTTTAACGACGGAGCTCGTCGGTTAGTCCGCCCGGACTATTTATAGACGGCGGCTCGTCTCTTGATCTTTAACGACGGTGCTCGTCTCTCTTCCGCTCGGAGGGTTTATAGACGCTGGCTCGTCTCTTGATCTTTAACGACGGTGCTCGTCTCTCTTCCGCTCGGAGGGTTTATAGACGCCGGCTCGTCTCTTGATCTTTAACGACGGTGCTCGTCGGTCTTCCGCTCGGAGGGTTTATAGACGCCGGCTCGTCTCTTGATCTTTGACGGTGCTCGTCTCTCTTCCGCTCGGAGGGTTTATAGACGCCGGCTCGTCTCTTGATCTTTAACGACGGTGCTCGTCGGTCTTCCGCTCGGAGGGTTTATAGACGCCGGCTCGTCTCTTGATCTTTAACGACGGTGCTCGTCGGTATTCCGCTCGGAGGGTTCACCGTCTCTTGATCTTTAACGACGGTGCTCGTCGGTCTTCCGCTCGTCGGTCTTCCGCTCGGAGGGTTTATAGACGCCGGCTCGTCTCTTGATCTTTGACGGTGCTCGTCTCTCTTCCGCTCGGAGGGTTTATAGACGCCGGCTCGTCTCTTGATCTTTAACGACGGTGCTCGTCGGTCTTCCGCTCGGAGGGTTTATAGACGCCGGCTCGTCTCTTGATCTTTAACGACGGTGCTCGTCGGTATTCCGCTCGGAGGGTTTATAGACGCCGGCTCGTCTCTTGATCTTTAACGACGGTGCTCGTCGGTCTTCCGCTCGGAGGGTTTATAGACGCCGGCTCGTCTCTTGATCTTTAACGACGGTGCTCGTCGGTCTTCCGCCCGGAGGGTTTATAGACGCCGGCTCGTCTCTTGATCTTTAACGACGGTGCTCGTCGGTCTTCCGCTCGGAGGGTTTATAGACGCCGGCTCGTCTCTTGATCTTTAACGACGGTGCTCGTCGGTCTTCCGCTCGGAGGGTTTATAGACGCCGGCTCGTCTCTTGATCTTTAACGACGGTGCTCGTCGGTCTTCCGCTCGGAGGGTTTATAGACGCCGGCTCGTCTCTTGATCTTTAACGACGGTGCTCGTCGGTCTTCCGCTCGGAGGGTTTATAGACGCCGCCTCGTCTCTTGATCTTTAACGACGGTGCTCGTCGGTCTTCCGCTCGGAGGGTTTATAGACGCCGGCTCGTCTCTTGATCTTTAACGACGGTGCTCGCCGGTCTTCCGCTCGGAGGGTTTATAGACGCCGGCTCGCCTCTTGTTCTCTCTCGCCGGTGCCCGCCGGTCTCCCGCCCGGAGGGTTTATAGACGCCGGCTCGTCTCTTGATCTTTAACGACGGTGCTCGTCGGTCTTCCGCTCGGAGGGTTTATAGACGCCGGCTCGTCTCTTGATCTTTAACGACGGTGCTCGTCGGTCTTCCGCTCGGAGGGTTTATAGACGCCGGCTCGTCTCTTGATCTTTAACGACGGTGCTCGTCGGTCTTCCGCTCGGAGGGTTTATAGACGCCGGCTCGTCTCTTGATCTTTAACGACGGTGCTCGTCGGTCTTCCGCTCGGAGGGTTTATAGACGCCGGCTCGTCTCTTGATCTTTAACGACGGTGCTCGTCGGTCTTCCGCTCGGAGGGTTTATAGACGCCGGCTCGTCTCTTGATCTTTAACGACGGTGCTCGTCGGTCTTCCGCTCGGAGGGTTTATAGACGCCGGCTCGTCTCTCGATATTTAACGTCGGAGCTCGACGGCCACTAAGGCTGATTTTGACACTGCCGTTCGGCGAAGCTATTTGTCATCCTTTAATTATTTCTGCTTCCTGCATTACAAGGACATAGGCGACCGAAATGTATATAAATTTACATTTAGCGCACCTTTCACCCAGCTCGGATAACGTACTACTGGCCGAACGGCTAGGGGTCTTCTTCGTCGAGCGCTTGGCTCGGATACTGTACTCCTGGCCGAACGGCGCGGGGTCTTCCTCGTCAAGCGTTTGGCTCGAATATTATACCTCCGAACGACTCGGGGCCTTCGGCATCGAGCGCTTGACTCGGATACTATACCTCCGGCCGAACGGCTCGGGGCCTTCGTTATCGAGCGCTTGGCTCGGATACTATACCTCCGGCCGAACGGCTCGGGGCCTTCTTCGTCGAGAGCTTTTGGCTCCGATGATATACGCCCGGCCGAACGGCACGGGCCTTCTTTCGGAAAATTACGATGAATTATATGCCCGAAAGAAACAATATCTGAAAGACTAACCTGCCGATCAGCATAAGATTTGACTCAATTTCTCAACTCCCGAATACCCGTGGAGTGAGGTGGATACAATGTACTCGTCGAAATTTATCAAGGCCAGGAGGATGGCGAAACTTCCCGGTCAGTCCTCCCTGGCCGGTCGGCCCACCCAGAGGTGGAGGCGGCCTGCTGCGTTATCCTTTTACTTGAGCCTTCTGCTCCGGTTGCTCCACGAGCCTAGCTACTCTTGCCTCTATCAGAGCGTCGAGTTTCTCCACGGAGAGCATCACCATGTGTGGTCGTCCAGCCTCGTCCATTGTTTCCGTTCGGACGCAGGAGAGTTCCCACAGACGGCGCCAATTTGATCCTGTCCGAACCAGAAGTCAACAGACGCTGGGCACGTGGCGCTCCAAGGCTCGCTGATGTAGATCTCCAACTAGTGTCGAGATGCTCCGGCTATCCTGCACAGAAGTCGAGCCGGGAAGGGGATTCCCAGCGACGACCCTCCGACGCTCAAGTCAGGTAAATCACGATGAACAAGGTGGCTCCAGAAGTCTCAGAGTACGTACCCGAATCCCCCTGCCGGTGAAACCTGAGGTTCTTTATATAGAGCGGTGTCAAGTTTGGGCACGCGTACCGAAGTGCATAAGTGTCCTCTGTCCTTTCCTAGGTATGCGGCTGTCAGAAAGCTTACCTGACCCATATCGCTACAGTCAAAGCATGCCCTCGATGGGACAGCAGAATCCCCTGTCACAAGATTTGGAGCATGGCACACACGTGAAACCTACAGGTTGTCAAAGAAAGAAATCCTCTGGCCTTTTCCTTTGCTCCAAACTTGTAGTCCGAGCGGACGTATACCTAAACATCCGACCGGACATCCGCAATGGTTTACTTGTGCTTTGTGGAGACTAACAGGGGTGCTTTATGACTGCGGTCGGTCAAAAGGTCAGCTCGGTCCATGACCTTTTTAACTGAGCGTCGGAACCCCGATTTGACAGGGTGCCTCCCAACTATAAGTGCGAGCCGGCCGGACCCCTCCAGGTACTCGATTCCATCGACCGACCGACAGTCCAATCGGACCGACCGTCTACGGCCGTCCGTCCGGTCGGACCACACTCTCCTCTGGGTGGGCGGCTGTTCCGGTGACTTCCACTTGGCGTTGACTTTGCAAGAGAGGGGGGGGCCCACTCTTACTACCGGATCAACCTTCTTCTTCCTTACAAATTTCGGCCATCAAAACTTCTTCTAGGATGAAGAGGTTCGGCCACCACCACCATGCTCCAAGGGATGCAAGAAATAAAACCACCTTTCTCTCCTTCTTCTCCTAGCTAGGACCGGCCACCATCAAGAGCTCCAAGAGAGGTTGCCGCCGGCCATAAGAAGAAGAGAAGAGGAAGAAGCTAGGGCCGGCCACCAAGGAGGAAAAGAGAGGAGAAGAATAATAGAGTTGATCACCCATGAAGGCACCTCTACCCCTTCTTTTATAATCCTTGGTCTTGGCAAATAAGGAAATTTAATTAAAAACTTCCTTAATTCTTTTGCCATGAAAAAGAAAAATTTATTTAATTAAAAATAATTTTCCTATTCTCAATTACAATGGCCGGCCACACCATTCCACAAATCAAGGAAATTTTAATTCACACAAGAATTAAAACTTCCTAATTTGCTTTCGGAAATTTATAAAAATTTCTCAAATAATTTTTCCCTTCATGGTGGTTAATAAAAAGGAAATTTTATAAATTAAAATATTTCTTTTAAACATGTGGATAAAAAGAAAGTTATCTCTAAAAAATTAAAATCTCTTTTAATCTACAAATAAGGAAAGATATCAAATCTTTTCTTAATCTTTTGTAGAAACTTATAAAAGAGAATATTTAATTTTAAACTCTCTTTTAAATCATGAACATGATTAAAATTGAAAGTTTTCTTAAAATTTAAAATCCTCCTTTAATCAACAAATAAGGAAAGATTTCAAATTTTAAACTCTCTTTTAAACATGTAGATGATTTACAAATAAGGAAAGTTTTTACCAAAAATTAAAACCATCCTTTTAATCTACAAATAAGGAAAGAGATTAATCTCTTCTCTTAATCTTTTGTAGAAAGTTATAAAAGGAAAATTTTAATTTTTAAACTCTCTTTTAAAATCATGATATCCACATAAGAAATAATTTTAATAAAAATCCTTTTTAATATTCTAGTGGCCGGCCACCTAAGCTTGGGACCCAAGCTTTGGCCGGCCACCTACATGGCTCATCCACTTGGACTTGGCCGGCCCTAGCTTGGGTTCCAAGCTAGCTTGGCTGGCCCCATTGGATGGGTAAGAAGGTGGGTATGTGGTGGGTATAAATCTCTATATACAAGAGGCTACGATAGGGACCGAGAGGAGGAATTGGTTTTGGTCTCCCGATGAAATTAAGCTTCCCGTGTTCGCCCCGAACACACAACTTAATTCCATCAATAATAATTCATTCCACTAAAGAACTATTATTGAACTACCGCACCAATCCCAAATTACATTTTAGGCTCCTTCTTATTATGAGTGTGTTAGTCTCCCTGTGTTTAAGATAACAAATGTCCACTAATTAAGTAAGTTACGACAACTCACTTAATTAATATCTAGCTCAAGAGTAGTACCACTCAACTTCATCGTCATGTCGGACTAAGTCCACTGCAGGGTTTAACATGACAATCCTTTTGAGCTCCTCTTGGGGACATTCTCAACCTAGTATCTCTAGGACAGTTTCCTTCTATAATCAACAACACACACTATAAGTGATATCATTTCCCAACTTATCGGGCTTATTGATTCATCGAACTAAATCTCACCCATTGACAAATTAAAGAAATAAATATCAATTATATGTGCTTGTTATTATATTAGGATTAAGAGCACACACTTCCATAATAACTGAGGTCTTTGTTCCTTTATAAAGTCAGTATAAAAGAAACGACCTCTAATGGTCCTACTCAATACACTCTAAGTGTACTAGTGTAATTATATAGTTAAGATAAACTAATACCTAATTACACTACGACCTTCAAATGGTTTGTTCCTTTCCATCTTGGTCGTGAGCTACTGTTTATAATTTATAAGGTACTGATAACATGATCCTCTGTGTGTGACACCACACACCATGTTATCTACAATATAAATTAATTGAACAACTACATTTATCACAAATGTAGACATTTGACCAATGTGATTCTTATTTCTAGATAAATGTTTATACCAAAAGCTAGGCTTTTAGTATACACTCTAACAGCAACAGAGCGGAGCAGCCGTGTAGAGCAGAGGCGGAGCGATTCAATAGAGGAGAGGACTCAAAGCCAGAGGAGCAGGAGAGCAGCTGAACAGAACAGCCGAACAGGCCCTGGCAGCGGTACGGAAGCGGCGTTTTCTTCTTCAGCAGTTCAGCTCCTCCGTCCTCCGATGCCGCTCGGTGCGCCGAGTAGTACGCCTCGTGCAGTCGTGCGTCGGGGGCAGTGTGTTTCCGGCAGTGGCGCGGCCGCGCGGGGGAGAGCGGAGTACTGGCGGAGAGGGTCCCTGCTGTCCCTCTCTATCGCGCGGCCCTTCGATGCGCTCGGAGCAGCAGCCGTCGGCCGACGGAGGTGAAGGAGAGTACGCAGTCTCGCAGCGGCGCAGCCGAACGGAGCGATTTCGCCAAAGGAGCAGCGCCGACGATGGATTTCGTGGAGCAGTAGCCGGCGGATGCAAAAAGCACGGATGCAAAAGGCAAAAGGAAGGATGCGAAAAGTAAAAGGAAAGTAAGCACTGAGAAATAACCGGCGGATGCAAAAGCCAAAAAGCAAAAGGAAGCAAAAGGAACGTTGGCAGCTGTTGGCGGATGCAAAAGTCAAAAAGCAAATTGAAAATAAACAGCAGCCGGCGGATGAAAAAAAAAACAAAAAACAAAAGAAAATAACATTTAACCTAATTATTAAATACATATTTATCTGTAAATTTGGGCCCCCCAAAATATTGGGCCCTGGGCAGACGCCCAGGATCGCCCGGCCTCTGGGCCGGGCCTGAGCTCAATAAGAATGATCGGTCTCAAGGACCGCCCAAGATATACTCATCAAACAACATCCTAACACTTATCAGAATAACAACTATGTCTCGAATATATTCTTCTGGAAACTTCTTCAAGAACCATCGTGTTTCCCATCAGCAAACCAATTATAATAATATATTCCTTCAGTAATCTCAATAATAACAGAAGTTATAAACGACAAAAGGGGTATAGATATAGGTAAAAGAAAGATTCCTTGAACAATTATAGTGTATTACCTAACAAACTCTTACACACTTTGCAACCTCATGATCCCGGAAGTTATGTGAGGTGGTAATATAAAGAGGGAAGTTTTCTCCATGGTGGAGGTATGTTCTCTGAACATCTGCAACTCTACTCTCGCACACACATTCTTACTGTTCTTCATCCGCCTGTTCGGATCGATACTGACTTGAGCATCAGAGGCCTCTGCTATGGACTCCCCCCTGGTTTTTAAGTGCTGACGTCTGGTTGGCTTGTCTTCTTGTGCGCAGGATCTAAGAAAAGCTTTTTCTCATAGAAAAAAATCTTCTATCGATCAATTACCAGTTCACCGTGCCCAGTGTATCATCCCTGAAGTTTTTAGACAGGATCACAACCAATTATGATGACTGTGCGGCTAAACCACTTAATCAGGTTCGAATACTTATGGAAGTAATAGAAGTTGGATTTGGTTGAATTGTAAATACTCCTTCTAGAGTTTGTGATGAGCTATTTTTGCTTGATATACTCGACTATGAGTACACATGTGTGTATGTTTGGTTTTATAATAAATAGAGGTATCTATAATCTCGATCAATTTACGAGCACTCGTCTATATAAATTATCTCTACTCGACTCATCTTCTTCCTTGGAGCGGCTATCAGGTCCACCGAGTCGATTCCTTCCCGAACGGTCTATAATTCATTGCGATATCTCAAAATATTATGATGACATTGTTAAGAACAAATCAAAATCCAACCAAATGGCAATATTTGGACTCTTTTGTTTGAACTAATTGATAGTCCCTTAATTAAACAACTAACCATAACTTAATTTGTTTAATTAGTAAATCTAAAATCTTTTTTTGTTTAAAATAAAAAAAATCCGATCATATAGGAGATCCACCTCGTTTCCTATTCCTTGGTCCAAGATATTGAATTACTCCCATTAATTACGGATTTGCTTCACTAAACCTCTTCCAAGTGTCCTCTATTTAGGAGTACAAAAACCCTTAACCACACCTAATTTTCTTATTAACTCAGTTAGGCGAAGGATTAAAGAAGGAAATCCAAAGAGATGAAGGCCCTTCTTCTCTTCACTCTTCTATTCCTTTTCAATCTCGCATTTGCAACAAAGAAGGTAAATAAATAAATAAATACTCGTGGACAAACTTTTTTAATGATTTGATGCGTATTTAAAATGTATTCGTATATATCTGGTGGTTAATTTAGGATTATATTGTTTACTTGGGAGGACACTCTTATACGGCTGACCCTACTTCAGATGATTTTGAGAGGACAACTCTATCGCATTACGATTTAATTGGATCGATATTAGGAAGGTAAATACCTTAATTATCTCAGGATTTATTGAGTTAATATACAATTAAGAAAATTTTAATTTAAATATTTTTCTTGTTTGTATCATTATTTCAGTAATGAAGCGGCCCGATCTTCTATTTTCTACTCGTACACAAAAACCATCAATGGCTTTGTTGCGAGGCTCGAAGACGAAGAAGCCTCAAAGATCTCGAGTTAATATTTTCTCCTATTTATAGATAATTCATTTATATATGTATAAAGGCAAAAAAAAAAAACATTTTAGACTGTCCAAAATTGGCATATATAATTTATAATTTATTTTATAGGGCATCCACGAGTTTTCTCGGTGTTCAAAAACAAAGAGAGGAAATTACACACGACGAGGTCTTGGGATTTCATGGGCGGTGAATTGAACAAGGCGAGCGAAGCCCATTCCATGTCTATATGGGCCAAGGCCCATTATGGGGAAGGCGTCATTATTGCCAATCTAGACACAGGTCGTGTATTTTTTTTTCTATATATATATATAAAGAATTTTTTTAAAAAAATTGAAATTGGATGAAAATGTTGTTGGTTCAAAAGGAGCGTGGCCCGAGTCAAAGAGCTTCAGTGACGAAGGATTGGGTCCGATTCCAGAGAAATGGAAAGGGATTTGCCAAAACAATTCCAACTCTACTACTTTGAGGCCTTTCAACTGTAACAGGTCAGATATTTATGATTTTATTTTGCGTTATTACTATCAAAAATAAATTGACAGCGAACCTCTAATATTAAACTCAACTTCCTACTCAAGTTTTTCCATCAAAAAAAAATTATTCTCACTTTTATATACTTTTCTTTCCTTCAATTTCATTTAACTCCTTAATGTACACCAATTTACTTAATTATCTTTATTTTTAAATAAAAAAATTAAAATAAAATATAATTCATCTAAAATTTAATATAATTTAATTAAAATTTAATATATTTTTTATCAATTAGAATCAATTAAAATAAATTAATAATCTATCCAGTTTTGACGTGTGAGAATAGAATCCTTCATTATGTTTTTAGGTACAAAGAGTTTAAAATAAGATATAATTTCTCTTAAATTTAACACTATTTAACTAGAATTGAATATATTTTTTATCCAATTGAGTACGATTTTTTTACATGATGAATCGATTGATTTAAACTGAATCGATTGTTATGAGCTCTCAATTAATTCGTTAGACTGAAAAAGAGTCCTGCTCAATTGAATAAAAAATATATTCAATTCTAATTTAAATATGTTAAATTTTAGAAAAATTATACTTTATTATAATTTTTTTTTTATAAAGGAAATGAAGACAGTTAGATAAATTGATGTGTATTACGAAGTTAAAGTAAATTGAAGAACAAAAAATCACTAATGAGTTTAGGATAATTTGTTCTACTACTACTATTATTATTATTATTATTATTTTAGAAATTTAATTTAAAATCACTAATGAGTTTTCATTATAATTGAACTGATTCAGGAAGTTGATTGGCGCGCGATCTTACAATTTGGGCGACCAACACTTGCCGAACGGCGATCCCTCCCCTCGGGACATCGACGGCCACGGCACCCACACCCTCTCCACCGCCGGCGGCGCCTTCGTCCGCGGAGCCAGCACCTTCGGCCAAGGACGCGGGACCGCCCGCGGCGGCGCCCCCCGCGCCCGCCTCGCGGCGTACAAGATCTGCTGGATTGGCTGCTCCGACGCCAACATCCTCGCCGCCTTCGACGACGCCATCCACGACGGCGTCCAAGTCATCTCCATCTCCGTCGGCAGCCCCGCCTCCGAGTACGCCACCGACTCCCTAGCCATCGGCGCGCTCCATGCGGCTCAACGCGGCGTCATCGTCGTCGCCTCCGCCGGCAACGACGGCCCCCTCCCGGGCACTGTCGAGAACGTCGCGCCGTGGATCTTGACCGTCGGAGCCAGCACCATCGACCGCGACTTCGCCTCCTACCTCACGCTCGGCAACAACAAGCGAATCAGGGTAGATCAACTCTAACACATTACAAAGTTTCAATTTTTCTCCTTTCCATGAATCTCAAAATTTTCCACAATTAATTCAGGGAGAGAGCCTCTCACAGAAATCTTTGCCGGCGACGACGTTGTACCCGCTGATCGACGGCGCCGCTGCAAAGCTGCACAATGCGTCACAGGAAGAAGCGTGAGACGATTCTTGCATCTTCTTCAATCCGAATCGAGCTAAAAAGATTATAGATTTTGAACAGGGTTCGATGGTTTTGATCCAAATTTGCAGGGGAATGTGCCAGCCAGAAACGCTCGACAGTAGCAAAGTCCGAGGAAAAATCGTGCTCTGCACACGCGACAGCTTGTACCCGCGTGTGACCAAGGGGTTGGTCGTCGAGAAAGCCGGTGGGGTTGGCATGGTCCTCGCCAACCCCGCCGACGCCGGCAGCAGCACCATCGCCGACGCCCACTTCCTCCCCGCCACCATGCTCTCCTACAACCACTCGCGCGTCGTCCTTGCTTACATGAAATCCACCGAGTAATCGAACATCAAACCCCCCCAATTCCCGTCTGATCGTCATATAAAAATTCGATCTTTGTTCCATTCTCCAGGTCGCCTAGGGCTTCCATCTCCCCTGTTTCCACCCAATTAGGGGTGAAGCCATCCCCTGTGATGGCGGGCTTCTCGTCGCAGGGGCCGAACCTCATCAATCTGGAGATCCTCAAGGTCCGTTTCGATCGATCTGTCGAGTGGCTTCCGTTGCCCTAGTCAAAAATTGATTTTGGTCTGGAATTCGCAGCCCGACATCACGGCGCCCGGCGTCAACATCCTCGCAGCCTTCACCGACGCCATCGGCCCTTCCGGCATGTCGACGGACAAACGCCGTGTAGCGTTCAATGTGATGTCCGGCACTTCCATGTCCTGCCCACACATCGCCGGCGTCGCCGCCTTACTAAGAAAGCTCCATCCAGATTGGAGCCCCGCCGCCATCAAATCCGCCATCATGACCACCGGTACTACTGACTCTCTTCCTCGGCCGATCAGATTTTGATTGTGTCAAAAGCCCTAATTTTTTTTTTTTCATAACGTAGCGAGGACTCGCGACAACAAGAGAACGCCGATGAAGGACCTCAACTTCGTCAAGGCGACGCCTTTTCATTACGGCGCCGGCCACGTCCGGCCAAACCGCGCCATGGACCCGGGGCTGGTCTACGACCTCACCTTCGCCGACTACGTGGACTTTATCTGCACCCGGGGCTACGGCCCCAACGCCACCGCGGCGCTCGTCGGCCGGGGATACCGGTGCCCTAAGAAGCCAATCAGAGTGGAGAACCTGAACTACCCCTCGATCGCGGTGCCACAGCTGGCCAAATCCTTCACCGTCACGCGCAGGTTGAAGAACGTCGGGGCAGTTCCGGCGAAGTACAGGGTGACGGCGAAGGCGCCGTTCGGGATCCAGGTGGCGGTGGAGCCGACCGTGCTGCGGTTCGAGAGGATCGGGGAGGAAAAGAAGTTTCATGTTCTGCTGACATCGAGCAACGAGAGCGTGGGAGTAGGGTTTCTGTTTGGCGGGTTGACGTGGAGCGACGGGAAGCATTACGTCAGAAGTCCCATTGTGGTCAACGTCGTCTCGTGATCTTTGACTTTTCTATTGGGATATTTTTTCCCCTCCTTTTCTTAATCTTAGGCCGAAACTAGTTTCAATAAAAGTAGTTTTCTATTTTTATTGTTTATTTTTTAAATTACTAAAGGCGAATAATGTCAAAACATTAATGACAAATATTTTTTTTAAAATTTCTTAAATTATTATTAAAAAATAACAGACAAAAAGTAAATATCTATTCATATTTTCGGAAATAAAGAACTATTAATTAAAAGAATTAAATTTTCTATAATTTTTTGAAATCAAAGAAAACTGTAATAAATACTGTCAAAATATTTATTTTTTTAAGGGTAATTTTGCATAGAGTCCCTATTAACAAATAAATCTTTACATGTAATCTCATCCATAAAAATCTTTGTTTTCACTTCCCAGTCAAATATATTTACCTAATTGCCTATGATATTTTTAGGTACAAAAAATTTAAAAATCAGTATAAATCCTCTTAAATTGAGTATATTAACTTAGAATCTAGTATATTTTTTTATCAAATTGAGTATGATTCTTTTTTCACCTCGAAATATACTCGATTTTAGTTTAATGTGCTGAATTTAATAGGAATTATACTCATTTTTAGACTATTTGTACTGAAAAATATGAGGATTAATTTCGATAGAAAATATACTCGATCCTAGTATAGAGTGTTGGATTCTAGTGTAAAGTACTGAATTTAACAGAAATTATACTTATTTTTAGATTTTTTATACCTAAAAAATAAGAGGGACAATTTTAATAGAAAATATACTCGATTTTAATATAAAGTACTGACTTTAAGAAGATTTTTATACTCGTTTTTGGACACTTTGTATTCAATTTTGAATTTTTTGTACCTAAAAAATTTGAGGGGCAATTTAGGTAATAATATTTGCATGAGAGAGTTGAAACAAGTAATATTTTACATGTGCAGAGAGTGAAAACAAAATTTTTTGGACATGGGGATTGCATATAAAGTTAACATTGTGATTGAGAATTTTTCTCTAATTTACCGTTTTTTTTAATAGATACAGTCGAAATATAATAAAACAAAGATCCAGAATTTGTTAGTGTAATGAGCGATGGTTTGAGCAAGGAGAAAAGCCCCCTCAATTTGTCCCAGAAGTACTAGAGCTGCAAACGAATCGGTTCATAAACTTTTTGAGCCGACTCAAAAAAATATTTAATTTGTATTTAAATTTATCAAATTTGAGCTGAATTTGAATATGTTCAAATTTTTTTCGAATCGAATTCGTGTCTAAATTATATTTTCCGATAGTTCAAAAATCACTCATGAGTTTTAATATTTTATTAATATAAATTAAATATATATTAAATAAATAAATTTTGAATATTTCGAATATATGTGTTCAAGCAATAATTCGTATAGTTTATGAACATGTTCAAATTTTTCGAATTGAATTTGAATCTGAGTTCTAATTTAAACAAAATTCGAACATAAAATATTAAAATTTTCGAACTTGGAATTAAACTCGAACTCGAATATAGTTAGTTCGAATCGAATTTGAATCTTAAGACTTTTCAACATATTTGACTAGATTGAGTTTGTTTACATCCCTATCAGGACTAAAACACTATTTGCCCTTGAAATAGTGATGTAACTCGCCATAATCGCCGCCCGGGACAGAGCAAGGAGAGAGAAGAAATTGAGGGAGAGAGAGAGGAGAGAGGAGAGAGAGAGAGGAGTGTAGGTGAAGCTTTGTTGATGCAATGGTTTGAGCTAGGAGACAAAAAGCTACTACCTTTCCCTTCCTCGCCCTTTCGCCTTTCTCCCCTGTGGATTTCTAATCCTTGCGATCTTGTTCGTCTTTCTTTTCGACTTTCGAGGATCGCTTTTTCCACTCGAGAGGAGGATGTTTTCGGGGTTGATCCACCGACCGGAAGCTTCGATTCCACCGGAGGAGGCGCAAGTCCCGACCCTGGCCCTGACGGCGGACCCCAAGCCGCGCCTCCGATGGACGGCCGAGCTCCACGACCGCTTCGTCGACGCCGTCGCCCAGCTCGGCGGACCTGAAAGTTAGTATCTTTGGCCTCCACTTGAAGCTCTTTTTACTTCTTTTTGCCGTAAATGACCGAGAAATGTCGTCTTGTGAGCCGATTTACGCGTCGATTTGTGGTCGATTCAAGAGATCTGTGGTTCGTCGCTTGCATCCCTTTTTTCCCGCCTTCGAAACGCATCCAGATCTGAGTTTCTCTCCTTGCTGGTTGACTCTAGGTTACTTTGTGATCCAATTGGGGTCTCCTGATTACATGAAATCGCATGACTTCGAAATCCCATCTAATTTGCATCTTCCAGTTCATCTTGCCACTAGATTGCCTCTGAAGTACGAAGTAATACTAGTCAGGACACCATTTCATACTTTTGGCTTCAATTAAGTTTGAGCTTTGGTTCTTTGAGGCATCTACAACCTATCAATGCCACTAGAAAGGCGACTGCAACCTCAGCAAGGAGTATCAGAGGCACTTGTGATCTGAACACCAGCAGTATGTTCGATGCGAGAGCTACAGTGGCAGTAAAGCAGGATTTGTTTCTAGGTGAATTTATTCTCCAATGGCAGCAAGATGCTTAGAGGGAAAAAAATCCAGTTTTTCACCAAGATTTTGTCAATGTGAAGCAAAGAAGGTATGGATGTTCGATCGAGGTGATACCAAGGGTAGATTTCGAAAGGGCTTCACATCTTAAGCTGTTTGCATGGACGATTGAGAGTAGGAAGGAAGGTGCATATATAGAGAAAAGAGAGGGAAAAGAAGGCTACACACCATTACATCAAACTCATGGCCTCTGTCGAGGGCATTGAAGATTTAGCTTGCTTTTATATCAAATCAGGACTAAATCTACACATATGCATACGCATACATGCTTCAAATGAAATACCTATGATTTAGTATGTCATGCAGAAACTATGGCCATATACTCTAGCACTAGTTAATGGCATGAAGTCTGATATGGTGTTTGGATATGTTGATTTGGCTGTTTTCAGACAATCCTGTTTCGCATATACGAAGCTGTCTCCTAATATTTTGGTTGCAGCAGTTCAGTGATTTTAACATAGCATTGTTTCAGACTGTTGTTGGTTTTACACTTTATTGTCATTGTTTACCAAAAGGGATGAGTAATAGTTTCCTTGTTTTTGTCATATTTTACTTGAATATGAAGTTTTAGATTAACTTATCTGTTATGTTTTCAAGCAATTGACCTTAAAGTATGTTTTTCTAGAATTGAATTCTGTGATGGATCTTTTGTGGTTGGCATCTCTACATATCTTCCTAGAAGATCACAGTCACATTGATTCATTGATGTAGTTCACCAGTTTAACAGCTAAATGTGATAACACATTGAATATTGCAGAGGCAACACCGAAGGCTCTCATGCGGACAATGGGCGTTAAAGGACTTACTCTTTTTCACCTGAAAAGTCATCTCCAGGTATCAACATGTTAAATTCTACCATCTCATGAAATTCATTCTTTGTTGGTGATGTAAATCAATAAAATACTTTGTTGTTTCCCTGTTATTGCTTCCAGAAATACAGATTAGGAAAGCAATCGGGCAAAGAGATGACTGATCAATCAAAAGACGGTAAGTCAATTGGTTTATATCTTTATACTTGACTCATTCCAGGTAGAATAGAATCCACAAAGACTTCTACGAAAGCCTTTTCTAGCTAGGAATGTGTTCTCTTCGAAATGTTTAGAAAGTGTCTCAAAGTACTCAGTTAGATCATTTGGGTCTTTAAGTTCTTTCCATATACTGTGAATGCAATTGGCTGTGTTTTGCCTGAACATGCTTCCAGTCAGCTACCACACATCGTAACTGGTGAGGGAGACCAAACTCATAATTGAGATTTTTATCTCTATTTGAAGTTATTTGTTACACCGATATCGCACATGAGAATTCGCTTAGACTACGTTTTCGTAGCATTATTAGTTAATTGTTATTCTGTCATTATGACTTGGTAATCAGATAAGTAACCTTGCTGCAACAAATTCATTGTACCTTGTATTTCAGCTTCCTTCCTTTTGGAAAATCCAAGTAGTGGTGCTTTGTCCCCAAAAGTGCCTACTCCAGATGTCAACGAGTAAGTCGAATTTAACCTTGTTACTGATATAATCTTTGTAAAAAGAATCTTGCTGCAGATATAGCTCGAGTTAATTTCGCATAAATCAGCAGTTCTAAATATTGACATGGTTCTCCTTCTTTCAGGGGTCAGGAAGTCAAGGAGGCCCTGAGAGCACAGATGGAAGTACAAAGAAGATTGTTTGAACAAGTGGAGGTACCGAATCGGTCGCTTTGTTTCCATTTGCATTTTCCCTCACCTTGGCGTTTGCGGGTTTCAGTCTACTATAATGAGACTTTGAGTCCATTTCAACATGCAATACCATCGACCAATATGTACATTGTCTGAGCTCAAATTGCTTAGCTGAGTCTATTAACACCTTTTTGGACAATTTGATCAGGTCCAGAAGCATGTGCAGATCCGAATGGATGCTTATCAGAAGTACATTGATTCCTTACTAGCAAACGCGTGTGAGATAGCATCCGATCAAATCGTTTCTTCAAATTGTTTCGCATCACAGAGCATGGACTTCCAACCATGCCAACCAGAACCATTTGCTCCTCATCTGACCTCTTGACCCAAATCTGTTCTCCATCAGTTATCTGCAAGTTCAATGAATGCAACTGGTCCTGATTACCGGAGTACTGCTCGCTGTCGTTCTAGTCCTGATTGCTGAATCGTCTGTCATCAAAAGCCAACTCTTTGATCAGAAGCCACAGGAATTGAAAGACGGACCATGCTAATGAAAAAAAATTCTTGTTAGTGTTGTATTAGATTTCTTTGATTTTGGATGTGGAGGAAGAAATTTAGTGGACACTGGTTGATGTTTAGACGATGAGGTGTTTTCCCACTCTATTGGATATCTAACTCTTTTTATCGAGTTTGGTTTTATTCTTGAACCATCAGGATGAATGTTGCTCATTAGAATTAAGTTTACTCAAGACGATCTATCCTGAACTCTAGTTCAGCCTTTTATTTTGCTCATCATTCGATATGGATTACACAATTAACTGGAATCCCGACTTAAACTCACACAATTAATGCTTGCACGTAGTATAACAACAGTAGAATTTCGGCTTAAACTGAATTATCTAGAAATAGCCAGTACAATCGCAAAATAAAAGCGAGGAGAACTATGTTTTCATACACAACTAAATTTTTATTAATGTCCATCTTAATAACTGAAATCATCTTAAGAAGATCTTCAAAGAGTTTGCATTAAAGTTAAGTTACATTCTAATGACAATAACATCATCTCGCTAGCATCAACTACGTTTTGGTGCCTGAAAAGAACCAAAGCCAAGGCCACCAGTTCATCTCACTATCGATATATGACGTGCATATACGGAAATACAAACTTGAGTTCTCTGATAATTTGAATCGAATAACATGTATAGCGAACTGTTCTTCTGGATCTCTGCGAGTCTTTTAGAGAACAATCTAGCAAACTAGCAAGATTGATGGAATTTCCTTGAATCTGAAAATTGAATAGCTTGAAAGTTTGTCTACTGGGTGTATGAATCAAGCAGGGCTAGAATCTGAAGTTGGGATCTACGTCCATTGACCATGCAAATTTCGCTAGTAGTGATTTGTTGAATATCTGGAAAGACAGGCAAGCCAAATATTAGAACACAAGTAGAAATGACATCGCATTCCTATCAATAGAGTAGACTATTACAAGACACGAATTTTAACCAAGGAAAGCTGGCTTCACGTATGTGATGCTCAGGAAAAAAGTAGGAAGCTGTGTACCTTCTCAATTGGAACTTCATGTCTCTTGCACCATGCGACTGATATTCTCGGATCTAGGTAATTGATTTTTGATGTTCCAAGTGCAACTGTTTTCAGATCCTCTTTTATTTGTTTATCAATTTCCATCTTTTCTATCTTTGCATCAATCTGAGCAATCTTCTTTCCGATCCTGCAAGTTGAGATGCATCAGATATTTGTATTTCAAAACAGAGGTCCAAATTCAACAGTTCAGAAGTTGGTTACGCTTCAGGGGCCAAGTTTTTCTTCGTCTTTCCTTCTTTATCTTTGAGTGGAGGCTTCCCTTTCCTAGCCCTGTTCAGATCCGTCGACAATTCCTCCCTTTGTGCCTGTTTACAGCACATTGGTATACTTGTGAGGAAAATCGTGGAGAAACTATACAAAATTTTTGAGTAATTTACTGAAGCACCAAAAACTTGGGACCTTCAAATCATTTATCTTTTCATTCAACTTAGACATCTGATTTTCATGAGACTTGGAGACGCTGCGCTGATGGTTACAGATAATTGCAACCTGTTTCAGAACACAAAATATTGGTCGTGATCACGACTCAATGCTAAAGAATAAAAAGAGAATAAGAACAAAAATTACTTCTTTGTTTGCATGCTGATAGACTGCAATTTTCTCAGGTGCGGTGCCATCCTTAGTTTCCTTATTTAACTGCGTCGTGATGAAAATAGCTAATAAGTCATCCTGATATGGCTTATCTAGGAAACTGTATCATGATTTTATTGATGAAAGTATTAAAAGACACACACATAAATCCATAAAGGTATAATAGCACTAGAAAAAAAATCAATTTGCACGGTATTTTGAATGCTTAAAAATGCCCCAACAATAGAAAGTAGTTCTGTTCATGAAAACATGTGTATCACCTCCAAAATATCTTACAGGTGTTTTTTTCATTCAATATGAGCTGCCAATTGTTTTGATCAAACACCATCATTGTTCTTTAACAATCAAAACTAAAACGATAAAGCAGGTCAATCAAAATAGCTGATGGAGACTGTAAAACCTTGAGCATACAGAGGGACTGAAAATCAACATAAACTATGATCTCAGTTTCTTTCTTACTATAGCATCCAATGTGATAGAAGCGTTGTATGTACGGAAAACTTTTGCAGTAAGTCCAGGCATGAGTTCCTTGAGATGTGTGTTGAGTTTGCTTGTGTCCAACAAGTCAAACAGATCGTCACCCTTGTCTTTCTTACCACCATTACTCCTTTTAGCTAACAAAATACAATGGTTAATTAAGGTCCAAACATAAGGTCGATAGAAACTCGGCTAACAAAAAATTCGCAGTTATGTCTCACCGGTTTGAAAATCGCCGATTGCTTTATAGACAGGTGGTTCAACCTCCACAGTGTTCAAGTATCGAATAGAATCTTTACCTAAGAAGTCAAACTAGAGAAATCAAAATGTTAAGACCACTCCGCAAAAAGATGAGACACGGTGTACACAATAGATTCTACCTTCAGCTTATTTGGAGGGACCAGCTCTACATTCTCCACCTTTAAAGTACAGCAACCAACGGTATCAGCCTCATCATCATCCTGTATAACAATTTTCATACCAAAAGGGATAATCAGTTAACACTTGCCATACAAAGTAATTCTAATTAACCACACCTGCAATAATATATACACCTAGGATTAATGTGATAACATAGTTAAACTTGGAATTATAGCAAGCATTTCAGTGTATAAACATAAGATAATATTGAAGGTTTCATCGACTTATCTAACAGTCGAAAGAAAAAAAGAAAATCCAACTACTATGCATGCAATAATGAAAATAGTCAAACTAGTGTCATCTAATTTGAAGCTGGACAGTTGAAGCCAAGGTTTAAAATCTAGATCTGTGCCCAATTTTAGTTCCAAACTGGAACGATATAGTTTCGGTACCGTATCATATCATGCCGATATGGTTTCGATATTTTTTAAATATAAAATATATTAAATAAAAATAAAAAATTAATCTAAATATTTTTAAAATACAAAAAAATTATATATATATATATATATAGTTTTATTAGGGTTTAATTAAGTTTATTTAAATTATCCCTATTATAGTTAGGAATTAATTGAAATTATTAACCTAAGTTTTATTTAATTAAAAGCTAATTTCGCACTTTATGTTTTGCGCTGCCAATGGTGCCAGCACCCCTCGCACGACGTGCCCATGGCAGCCGTGGGACATCAAGCGTGCCGGTGCCAGTTCGCGGGCAGAACGAAATATCTCACCCACACCAGACGGTTCGGAATGAGATTTTAAACATTGGTTGAAGCTAATCAGATAATTGAGAAATAGAAGGAAATGAGAGGCAGGATTAAAAAATTTACAAAAATCACAAGAGGAGAAAAAAAATACACACATAAACCAACAAAGAACCTAGTTAAACTTTGATGTTGAATTGGTACCTTTTCATTGCCTGCCCTAAGTGCTAGCTTATCAATAAGATAAGTTGCCACTGCAATTTGTCGCTTAGTTGGATCTTTACTATTGAAATCTCTTGTATAGTTTGCACGGATATTTTGTATATAATCCTGCAATATAAACAGCATGATATGAAAATAATGCAACAATATCTGATGTTCTAAAATGAAGAGTATTTGACTAACTGTAGCAAGTTGCATTTGTTGTTCATGGAGCAGTACGCAGGTCAAAACTCATGCTGCTAGTAAATTCAAGGGAAAAGTAGCTGTTACCTTCAGCAGCCTAGCTTTCTCATACTTCTCTTTATCACTTTGCCCTTTTAATGAACTACTCGCTGCCAGAAAAACATACTTGAATTCTTTTGGATTGATTGGATCATTCCAGAATGCCAACCATGTAACAGTGTTATCGTGCTTTATTTCTTTCCATCTGGCAAGTAATCGAATGTTGATATAAGAATGGTCTTATGTATATTCAATTTTACCCTCACAAACTGTAAGTAGTTTGATCTGGTCTGGTGCAAGCCAAATTAAACTTTTATTCCCTCAAATTATGTTACCTTTCACCAGGTATTGGGCATTCTGGAATTGGTGCATCTTTCCCTATGTTGATTGTAATATCTTTTGGCCTAATTCTCTGTTTCAACTTGCCCATCTATAATCACAGCAAGCCAACAGTCGTTCAGCAGTATAAAAGGATAACTTGATATTTTAAATTGACCCAGACAGCTAGAAACCAATAAATTAGATATAAAAACATGAGTGTGACCTTTGGATGCTCTCCTCGGCCTCGGAATAATCCTGGAGGTTCGACTCTGAAGTTCCCAACCTAAAACACAATAGTGGTCAGCATAAAATAAAAGAGAACACATGGTTATAACTTGTAAAATATGCATTTCCAGTATTTAGTATATAGCACTGAAACAAAATTTATGGAGGTGTTCAAATGATGACTGATGTGGGGTGAAGATGAAACCATGTGGACAAGGGTGTATTTTGGGGATTTCATTGCCTTTTGCCCTTTTTTAGGGATTGTCTTCCTCGAAGAAAAGGAGAAGGCTGCCCTTTTTCTTTCTTTCTTTCCGCGTGACACTGCCAACCCCCCCTCTCTCTCTCTCAGCCGATGGGATCACGCTATTGGCAGCTTCCACCGGATCTCCTCCTTAGCCACTGGCTTCTCCTCTCAAACGCTGCCATCCTTCTCTCTGCTCCCCTCATGCTGTCTTTCTTCCTTACGAAGCCACTACCTCCTCTCTTCTCTTGTTAGCCACACCGCTAGCCACGCCACCTCAGGCAATGGCATTCCTCGCTGCCATCGCCGGGCAACGCCTTCTCCACCATTGATCACCGGCCAAAGGCCGATCTCCCCCTTTCTTCGCTATGCTTCGTCGCCGGTCAGACTGTTGGTCCTTCTCCCTTCCTGTCAACCACGCTGGCAACAGATCTCCGTGCAGACACTACCCGACTAATGCCAATCTCATCGCTTGCCATTACCGACATCGGTCTCTGTCGTGGATCTCCGCACCCCCACCAGCCGATCTCCAACAGATCTCTCGCTGTCATATGCCTCCGAGCTACTACTGTCGTGCACCCCCTGCGGTGCTCCATGTAAATCAGGCCTTTAGGCCACCATTTCTGAGTCACCCGTAGCCGTCTACGACCTTGCAAATCCCATGAATTTCCGATCGACTCTATCAATCGGATTTGGTACATCTTTGTTTGGCTCTGCCACCCCATTGATCTAGAGCATTTCCGATCAGCTCCGCCGACCCTGCTCTCTAGTTGGCCTTGCTAATCCCGACCCGACTCCCGGCTCCTAGCTCCCTAATCGGATACTCCAGAGGTTCAACTCCCGATCAGATACTCCAGGGGCCTGCTCACCAATCAGATACTCCAAGGGCTCAACTCTTTGACCGAATATCTAGCTCATGTCTGATCGTCCCTACCATTCAGATGCTCTGACTCACCTCCACTATGACCTGATGCATCTCATAAACCCAGAAATTCAGATGCTCTTGTACGTGCACTAACATGACACATGGAGTAGTATGGTGGACGAAGCATGATCCCATGAGATCTTCTACATACCAAATATGATTAATGTGACATTCTAATACGATGATGGAACATCACCCATACGAGGACATAACATCATGTCAAAAGCGCATCATCGTACACCATCCCCTCTAACAGTCTCGGATATGACATCTCTTTTCAGATTATAAAAAGTCCCGCCACGCGTGTCAAGGTACACGCACATCTACAGAGATACATATTACTTTACTACACTATTCATCTTCTCCATTTCCATCATTGGGATCTGATTTGAACGTCGAAATGGAAGGCCGAGGTACCTGACCATCCCTCTAACGCTCCATTTCCTTTTTTTTTCATGTCTTCTAGCAGCCTTGCAGGCAGGACTCTCAAGCACACTTTCGGTTCCCTGTTCTTGACTTTTTTCTCGGAGGTCCAGAGATTCAGTCAACTGATAACCATCAATTTTGCTATATTTTGATTCATATATGCATGCTTTTATGATCTCCTCATAGGTTGAATTCATATTTATATCATATTCATGAATTGCATTTATTCTTAGAATTAACTTCAAACTATCTCATTTTTGCGATAGTTGATGCTAATATTAGAATATGATCTTTGTAGGCATCAAAGGACAAGGACTTGAGGTTGATCAACCAGGATTGAGCTCAATTCTGAGATTAAATGAGAAGATCAAGCTTTGGAGCGAACTGAATTGTTCATTCAAAATCAAGAGCAATATGAGCCATACATCAAAGATCTACTCCATCCAAGCCAAGGGGAAGTAGATCACAGCCATCGAACAAGATCTGGAGCTTTTGATCTAGATCTGAATTGATCCAACCATTGATCAAGATCCGAAGCATTCTGGACTGTTCATTCAGATCTGGATCAGATTTAAAGGGGAGAAGCCACAGTGTTTCGTTCGCTAAATTTCTACAAGGATCGCATCAAAACAGAGGAGGCGGACGAGCTTGCATTCCTGATCCACCTTTCACCATCGACGGTGAACGGAAGTTAAGGGTGCTTCCCTTTCTCCGATCATCATCCACCTATCACCAGTCGGCGACACCACTTCATGACTTCAACCTTTTGATTCATCACTGATGGCCAACTCTGTCGCGGTTTCATGTGAAGAAGAAGCGGAGAAGAGGAGAAGCAAGCGGATTTGATTTGGTTTCTTCATCTTTCAGCCGTTGCCAAATTTCTACAGGGATCGCATCAAAACAGAGGAGGCGGACGAGCTTTCATTCCCGATCCACCTTCCTTCGTCAACAGTGAACGGAGGTCAAGGGCGCTTCCCTTCCTCCGATCATCATCCACCTATCACCAGCCAACGACACCACTTCAACCTTTTGATTCATCACTGATCGCCAATTCTGCTGCGGCTTCATGTGAAGAAGAAGTGGAGAAGAGGAGAAGCAAGCGAATTTGATATGGTTTCTTCGTCTTTCAGCCGATGATCTTCTTCCTTGAAGCTCTGCACCCATCTGAACGATCAGAAGTGTTTGCTTATGATCCCTCTGATTTCTGCATCGATTTCTAGCTTCAGCTGTGTCACTGGATCAGATCATCTGATTTGATCTGTTCTTCATCATCTGCAAGGTCCGGACATCTTCGTCCAATTCTGTGAGTGCTTGGGGTTTCCTCCAGCTCACCTTGGTTTATCACTTCTCTCAAATTTCATTTATGCCTTTCTGTCTTTTCCATTTCCAGCTTCGTTTAGTTGTGTTGCCAGATTAGTTTCGTAGATCTGAATTGTTTGGGTTATATAAAGGTTTAGATTTGTTTCCTTGTTTTCAATTCATCTGAATGTTTGCCAGCTCCTTGAGTGGAGACCTGAATTTGAGCTTGTGTTGGTTCATAAGCTATTTTCGATTACTGTGCAATTGATTCTCTGTTTATTGTTCTTGGCATTAAGTGGATCTGAATCTGTTTTGCTTATATTAGTTCTTGTTCTATTTAGTTCTATTCCTCCATGGATTTGACTAGATCTCCTTCCATGTGACGAATGGTTGATTGTGTTGGATTGAAAAGAATTTAGATATCTCCACAATTGCATGATATTATCCACTTTGGGTCTAACCCCTCATGGTTTTGCTCTTGAGCTCTATCCAAAAGGCCTAATGTCAATGGAGATATCTTTTCTCTTATAAATCCATGATCTTTCCCATATGTTTTCAATGTGGGACTATGTTTGCAACCTTGCAACCCCAACAGTCCCCCCCCCCCCTCAAACAAAGGACCACAGGCTTCCCACGTACGATCCTCGACCCACCAGGTCTTCCTGCCCCTCGGTCCACCCGACCTATTAGGACTTCCTTGCCTAGCCGCAACTAGGACTTCCTGCCCCTCGGTCCACCCGACCTACTAGGACTTCCTGTCTGGTGTCTGGTCCTCTTGATCCGAATATAGGAGCCCCCACTTTCTTTGTTCGAGGTCAATATTATACCCACATGGCTCAATCAGATCATAGCTCTTGTGCACAGTTGACGGTTAAACCTTCTGGTCGGGGCTCTGATACCAATTGTTGGATCGAAAAGAATTTAGATATCTCCACAATTGCATGATATTGTCCACTTTGAGCCTAAGCCCTCATGGTTTTACTCTTGGGCTCTATCCAAAAGGCCTCATGCCAATGGAGATATCTTTTCTCTTATAAACTCATGATCTTTCCCATGTGTTTTCAATGTGCGACTATGTTTGCAACCTTACAACCCCAACAGGTTGATCCCTCATGCATCTAATCTTTGTAATTTGGATTGTTCTAGCTTTGTTCTTATTAGTCTCCATTCTGTTAATTCTAGTTGCTTCTCTTTAATGCAGTGATTAGGTTAGTTTATGTTCCATTACTTGTATTGTCTTCCATTTAGTAGGTTTGGTTTCATTCTTGCATTGTCTTTATTTGTTAAATTTAGTACTAAAAATCCAAAGCCCCAATTATAATAAACACCGTTTACATTCTTGAGAGAGATGATCCGGGTCATTCCCTATGCTTCATTAGCTTAGAGGGGTTCGGTAATTATTTGACACCAATTCACAATATCATCCCCTCTGACAACCCCAGATGTGACATCTCCTTTCAGGTTATAAAAAGTCTCGTCCCGCGGGCCAAGGTACACACACGTCTACAGAGATATATATAACTTTACTACACTATTCATCTTCTCCATTTCCATCATCGGGATCTGACTTCAACGTCAAAGTGGAAGGCCGGGGCCGGGGGTACCCCGGCCATCCCTCTAACGCTCTATCTCCTCTTTTTTCTGTCTTCTAGCAGCCTTGCAAGTAGAACTCTCAAGCACTTTCGGTTCCCTATTCTTGGTTTTTTTTCTTGGAGGTCCAGAGATTCAATCAACCTAGAAGACAACCCAGCCTCTTCTTCCTCCTAGTCATGGAGACTTGGTCAACATCAACAACACCTTATTGGTAGTCTAGCTCTCACCTATTTCAGACAGGATCAATAACCATGAATGATGTATGAGTTAAATGTACCGTGAATCATATATGAGTTCACCTCTACATGAGTTATAAACTTGAGTAAAATTAGTAAGCTTTTTTCCATCAATACATCATAAAACTGGCTACCAAATAGCTTGATAACACGAATAAAACTACGCATTAAAACCAACCTTCTCTTTCACACCATCAACAATAGCCCACATGTATTTCTCCTCTTGTTTCAATTTTTCTTCCTTTGCAACCTTCTTTTCCTACATTAGATGCATAGATACATAGTTATTCCTACTTATTAAAAAATGCTTAACTTGATTCAAGAGACAAGAAAAAGAATACAAGTGAACAAAAAATCAAATAAATTACTACTGAATTTGTTCCTTACAATAATATATTTTCTAATTATTATAAACTATAACAACGAAAACATTAAGTTTATTGCAAACATGATCCAGTAGTAAGCAAAAGCAGAATGACAGCCACTATTCACATTATCATAAGTAGCTCCTCCCAATGCTATTCTTGCATTCTTCCTATCTGTGTACAAAGCATGTATTGTTAAAATTCAAGAAGGCTAGAATAGTTTGAAATGGAATTACTAAACAAAGTTCAATTTACCAATCATGCCAAGTTATAGTAGAAAATTAAAGAAATAACATCTTTGCAATCCAAGGATATCTAATCAGTTATGGAGTATGAATTAGGGTAAATGACAATAAAAAAATAAGTGAATATGATAGTTTGTACAAATTTATTGTTTTATCAGCACCAGTTCCCCAAGCTTTATTAAAAAACGCAATCAGATAAATAGCATGAACCCATTATTGGTACATATTAATGCAAGAGCCAAATGGATAAAACATTGTGCTTATGTGTTCTGTGAATTCTGTCTGATAAAATAATTGCCATAATTTTGTGGACATTTCACTGTAATTTACCTCGGAAGTCATTTGCTTCTTCTTCTCCTTCTCTTTTAGATGCCACTCATATATTGGGGTAAAATCACATAGCTCGAACTTCTTAATGATGTGATTTTTACCAAGCATAAGTCGCCAGTCATGCATAAAGTTTTCAATAAATTGCTTTTTGCTAGCATAATCTGTGTCCTTCATGACAGCAAACATTGTTGCAACCTACAGCCAGGGAGTTCCCATATGTTAAAGAAAAAGAGTCTTCAGTTCATGGTCTGGAGTTTGACAAGGAAATAATACTTTTTTTAAAGAGTGCAATAGAATACAATTATTGTATGAAGTAAAACAATAGTAGAGAAAGAATTATAATCCTCAAACAAGAAGCAATGTAACCATCTTAAACCTAACCTCCTCTTGTTCAGGTGTCAAATCAACTGGTTGTCCCTTATATAGCATTTTAACCCCGTGAGGCTTGTAAGGAGGAGGAAATATAACACCATTGTGCTCCAAGGTAGTCCATTTCTGCCCCCCACCAGAACCCGGAGGCATCTTCAATGACTTGGAAAATTTAGAATCCTTCATCTTTTTCTTCATTTTAATGTTACTCTTCTTGAGTGACGAGCTAGTAGTTTTGTGCAATGCATTCTTGCTGATTGATGCACTGTTAGATGACACTGTTTTTTTCATTCTTTGTGCAATTGGTAAGTGATCATTATCATCTGTTTTACTTTCTTTCTTAACAAAATCTTCCTGTTTAACCTTCACAGAAGCTGAAGAATCTGAAAGTTTTGACTTCTTAATTGATGAAGAATCAGCAGGATTGGCACCAGAAAGGGGCCGCTTTTGACCACCCTTGGCAGAGTTCTCATCACTGCTTTTGTCCTTCTTGTCAGAACCATTTAACTTCGACTTAGAAGATGACTTCTCAGCTACATTGGAGTCTTTCATAGATGAACCACCAATTGCCTTGGACTGAAACCTGGAAAGAAGTGGTTTTTCATCTTCCGAGTCATCAGATTCTTCTTTGGTCTTTGAAGTTAATTTCACAGATAGAGGTAAAGGCTTTGTACTTTGAGAAGCCTTCACGGCCTGTAACGAGGCACTTCTGTTGACTATACCAGATGAAGAGTATTTCAAACTCAATGGTTTATCATCATCAGAATTCTCACTTTTTATGTTTGACTTGCTCAAATCCATGTTTCCTGCACTTCCACTTGTAAAGTTATCCCCTTTAGAATGCATGCATATTTTCTCTACTTCCATGGAACGTTTTCTCTGAACAGCTACAGATGTTGAGTTAAGTGTATGGCTTAATGGTTTATCATCATCTGAATCAGATAACCCATCCTTGGGTTTCGGATTTGCATCATTGGTTATTAATTTATTGTGGGATGCAGGTTGCAAAGATCCCACATTTGGGCGAGCCAAAGGAGGCTTCTCACTAGATGCCTTAGAGAGTAACTTAACATTTTGCAAATGTGAGCTCTCACCATTCTGAGCAATTTGGTTAGAAACAAGATTAGAGCCGGCATCCTTTTGAGTATCAGTCTTCTTTGAAGTAGAGCTCAAGTGACGTTGCTTTGATGAAGAGTTTGCCCTCCTAAAAACCAAAGGTGCATCATCATCTTCTTCGCTGTCATTCATAACTGCATTGATGCAACCATGAACCGACATTAGCTATATATTAGTTTGACCAAATAGATCAGGTTCTACCTGAAATTCACAAAAAAGATTTAGAAGGCTAAACGTCAGGTAGGAAAGATGACGTCAACATCCATGGTACCAAGTGAAGAAAATTTTGCAATCTTTTGCGACGGGACAAGAAGTCAAGGCTGGATCAGTAAATAGATAAATGAATCAGTATGCTTGCTGCTCAATTTACAAGTTTTTTTCTCATATTTCCAGCTGACATGTATAATTCCGAAGTATTGCTAGCTCAAGATTAAGAATATGCAACCAAAATTTTCATGCATAACATCAATCACAGGAAGGAAGTTTGAATCTAAATCTTAAAACCTCACAAATGTTTCACTTGATTACCGCATTCAACCATTTTTCATTGGTTAGTGTACTCTAAAATGAATCCTCGCCATGATATGAATGTTATTGCAACATATGCATTTTCTACAAGCAAGGTGAACAACCAGAGCCTAACAATGACACCTATAACCACCAGGTCGACTCTCAACCAGGACACCATACTCGAACGAATGAACAAAACATGAAACACAACGCACACGAGTCTACATCAATGCTGAAAAAAAAAAATCTTCACTGTGGAGCAGCAAATCCGCACAAATCTATTGAAACCAGCTAAAAATGCGTAAAACCAATCAATAATATACTATTTTTAGCATACCGATGGAACCGGCAAACTGGCTTCTTAGAGGCGGAACCTGGGATGACGCGGATAAGCAAGAGGAAAGGAAGCAGTAGCAAATTCCGAGGTGCGATTACTGCGGCCGTTTAAGATTTATAAGTCGGGGAAGCGGTTAGGGTTTTGATGAGTAATCCTCCAGCTTGCCTCTGGTCCTTCGCCCGCTCCCTCAGATTCTCTCGCTTATTGCTCTTTGCGTCCGAAATCTACATCGATTTCGGAGCTTATTTTTGCTGCGCGATGAAGAAATCGGTGTCGATCGGCTGGCCGCCGTCGGGTTTATTCGCCCTCGCCTTTCCTTCGCAGCACTGAATGAAGCTTGAAGCATCAGTTTATTGTTTTGGAGGATTAGAATAAAGTTTACAGATAAACCCTTCATTTTCACGAATTGTTTACACAGATAAGTTCTCTAACGACCAAAGTTTTTTGGGCAAAAATATAAACATTACATAGCGTCGTTTCTTTTTTAAAAAAATAATAAATTAAATACACGTCCCTCCTATAATTTTATTTCAAAAATATCTTTAGATTCAACCTTATCGTTACAATCATATATATTAAAGGATTTAAAATTTATACGATATATATATATATATATATATTCTATTAATATATTTAAAGTCAATTTAAAATTTAAGATTTATGAAACTAAGTGATAATTTTTATAACTGTTTTAAATTGATTTTGAGTAAGTTAAAATAATTTTGACTAAGTTATTAATAGTATTTTGATATAAATAGTGTTTAAAAATTCTAAATTTTAAATTAATACTAAACATGTTGTAATAACAACCTCTTAATTTTTACACATTACAATAGCTACGGGGTAGTTTTTGTACAATATAAATCTTAAATTTATTCTATACTGTGTAAAAGTTACCCGATAGTTGCTACATAGTGTAGAAGTCATCCATAGCTTTTAGCCAACAATGTTATATCAATAGATATTTTACTATTTTATTAAGAATATGAGTTTCTTTACTAACTAATTTGGGTAAAGTCCAAAATAAAAATAATTTAATATTATTTTTATATAAAAAATATGTACTGTCATGATTTTTTTTAGTCTCACATCTTAAGATTGATAACACCTGAGCAGAAAATTTTTTATAAATATCTTGGACCGACGATGTTAGAAAGAATACATTTTCCAGTCTTTTGGCTAAGATCAAATATAGTATCTGTTCTTATCAATTTAATATATGATATAAAAAAATTAAATTAAATTTTTATGAGAGAAAGTTTGTTGTAGTAGCATTTTTATGATGGAAAGTTCGTTACAGTAATTTACTACTAGGGTTCTCAAGCTTCACACTTGCGTTCCATTGTTACATCCCTTGGGTCGCATGATCCTGACTCATTCTTATTAAGTCCAATTTATAAGTTTATGACACTAATTTACTCATATTCACATACAATGTGTACACTAACGGGAGGAGTAATTTTTTGAAAAAGAAAAATACGAGTGATTCCTAAAATTTAGGGCGCTTTTTTATTTTTGATCCTTCATTGGCCATTTGTATTGACAAGATGTGATGGAGATTCGCGCGTAGAAAAGATTTTGCTAGGATGGCGATGGTCGCATTGGCATCGATATATAGTTGAACCGGAGAGCAAATAACAAAATATGTCATTGTTGATAGAGTCTAAATTCTCGTATCTTATCTTTTTCTTTTTTTCTTCTTCTGCTTATCTCATCTCTACTTTTAGTCATGGATTCCATGATTTCAAGGCGATTTTGGATTTGATTAGTGTTCAGGTATCAATTCTGTTTGTTATTGTGAAATTTTCCCTTTTTTTTTTACAATAGCGAACGATTTCATGTGCAAATTGCTGATCTTTCTAAAAATAGTGGGGATAATGATCCATTGGATAGGTGGTTTGGTGTTGACTATGTGAAGACTCCTAATTGGAAAAACGATAAATTTGAGCAGTCTTGCATGTCAAAGGAAACATCAACAACCAGGTCAAGAAAGAATCTTTGGCACAGGCACTCCAACGCTCAAGTCAGTGAATGATCATGTGGAAAGCAATGAAGAGTAGTAAATGGACAGTGTATGTGCAGAGTTTGCACGCGTAAGCATGCCTATGTCTGTAAGTGAAGACCTCACTTTTATAGTGTAAATTTTTTCTCTACATTAATCTCGGTGTATTTCCAAAAAAAAGGACAAATCATAATGATTTTATGACAACTTTCCAAAATGGATTCGTAATTTTTTCATAGAAGCTTCTACCGTACAACTCACACAGGGAATATTCCCTTGATTCTCTCACAGCTGTTACAGAAAATGACAAGAAATAAGATTGGGCAAATATGGAAAGAGATTGACGTAATGGAATTATAATTGGGTTACGTCTTTTGAGAATGAATTGGACACTCTTTGATTTAATTAATGAACTAAATTGGTTTAATTTTTTAATTAAAAGAGTTTTGATAATTGAACCAATTGATTTGATTTTAAACTAAAGTTAAGGTTAATGATATGGATTGTGGATTAGTGAATATAGATTTCAATAGTTAAAGCTTTAAATAAATTTTTTATAATTTCATTATGCCATATTATTAACACTATAAAATCCATTGAAATATTCTCCATATTTAAAGTTCTAAGTGATTTTTTTTAATGATATAATTTATAACATACAGTTACGTGACAATAGATATAATTTGTATTCAAACATTTTAAATTTTAGAAGCCTTTTATAAATACGGATGAGAGAGAAATAAATTAAAATTTAGATTTGTTTTCCCTTATTTGTTTTTCTCTCTTTTATTCACTCGTGTTTTCTTTTTCCCAAAAAACAAAGGTGGGGTTCTCTCCCTTTTTCCACCGCCGCCGACGCCAACGGTTGTGCCATCGCCCAAACCAGCCGGCCACTGAAGGAGCTCCTCCGGTCAGCTGGCGCCGGCAGCCACTTCTAGCCGGACTTCGACCGCCGGACAGCAAGGTGAAAACTTCTCCTTGCTCTTGACGTACGTGTGTCGCCACTGTCGAACTCTACCGCTGACCAAGAACAGTTGTGTCGGTTGTGAGGTTCCCGTGAGTTGCCGGTTGCTCGAAAGTGAACAACAACTCCTTACCTTATTTGTGTCGTCGGGCTGCTTCGGCCGCCGGACATAAATCTAGTCGTGATCTCTCTCAGGTCATTCTGTCTTCGCACAGGCTAGAGAGCTTTCGTGAATATGGAACTCGGACTTTGTGAAGTCATATTGGCGTGGATACAAAGAGAGACAACACTCGAGAGCATTACTTTGGTTGATTCAATTTCACTCCTCATTGATTAACTGTTTGCTCGTTGATTCCGAAGGAGGCTTGCCTTATGAGGTTAGCAAATGTTCTCTACTAGGTTTGTTAACGAACTTTTAAGGTACGCTTAGTGTAAATTTACCTTCCGTAAAATTTTATATTGTGATCATGTCCGCATGAAATGTATTTTGTATGCGTGTGATGTGTGTGTTGTAATAATTAGAAATTATTATGTTTTTATTTCTGTTGAACATGATTTTGAAATGTATTTTAACATGCATCACATCGGACATTCCACCACGTCTGGGATTTAGACGTGAGAGGAAGCTCCCTTATAAGTCAACCGATCAGTCCGAGAGTCTAAGACATAGGCGTCAGAGCAAGTTCACTTATAACTCGGTTGATCGACACAAGAGTCTGAACTTGATCGAGAGAACAAGCTCACTTATAACTTGGCCGAATGGCACGAGAGTCTGTGACTTGGTCATGAGATCAATCTCACTTATAACTTGGTCGAACAACACGAGAATCTGAGACTTGGTCGTGAGAGCAAGCTCACTTATAACTCAGTCGAATGGCATGAGAGTTTGGGGCTTAGGCATGAAAGCAAGCTTACTTATAACTTGGTTGAACGACATGAGAGTTTGGGACATAGGCATAAGAGTAAACTAGCATATAACTTTGTTGAATAACACAAAAGTCTGGGATATGGGCGTTAGAGTAAACTCACTTATAACTCGGTCGAACGATACAAAAGTCTGGGACATAGGTGTGTGAGCAAGCTCACTTATAACTCCACCAATCGACATAAGAGTCTAAAACTTGGTCATGAGAGCAAGCTCATTTATAACTAGTATCTAGTCTTGGTCTCAACTTTAAACATCTGAAATGACTCTAAGCTGGACCGTACTTATAGTCTCACTTGGACTCGTTTTCCCTCGATCACTTTCCTCCAATGATTTACCTTACTTACCATTTACAGTCACTTGACTTTCCTCCTGACTCATCTGGTCTTTCTGTCAATTGTCAAGTCCACAAACGGCCAACTGGACTTCACCCAACTGTCAAGTCCTACAAATCCAGCTGAACTTCTTGCTAGATATCAAGTCATACCTCGACCTATCTAGACTTCATGCCAGTTATCAGGTCCTCAGTAGGGATGGCAATTTCATTCGAATCCGATGGATAATCCGACATCCGACCCGAATGGAGGAGGATATGGAGGGAATTTTTATACCCGATTATAGTAAATGAGTATTCGGGTATGGGTATTTCGGATATGGGTATGGAGGTGGATGTGGTAAAATCCTACCCATACCCTACCCGATACCCGATATATTTATTTATTTATTTATACGCCTCATTTTTTATTGGGAAAGAAAAAACTTTAGCCCATTTTTCGTCTTAGAAAAAAAAACTTAGTTTGTCTCTTTGTCCTATTATCAACACGCACCTCATCTTCTTTTCCACGAAAAATGTTCACCCGATCGAAGGAGCGCGAGACAAGGAAGAGCTGACAAGTACATTGAAATATATTTTTTTTTTAAATGAGAATGGTAGGGAATAATAGGATGATGGGTAGGATATGGGTACCCTAAACTCCGACGGGTATGGGGATGGGTATAAAAGTTAAATACCCGATGGGTATGGGGATGAGTATGTGTATAGATATAATAAATGGGGATGGATACGGAGCATACACTACAAGAAAATTGGGATTCTACAACACTTAAACGACAACGCTTTTTATAAAAAGCGTTGTCTATTTTTTTTTAACAACGTTTTTTTGTGAAAAACGTTGTCTATTTCATTATTTTCTTATTAATAGACATCACTTTTCTAAAAACTATTGTCTATTAGTGATTTTTACGGGTCAAATACAACGCTTCGTAAAAAGCGTTGTATATTAGACTGATTTTTAGTGTCTACAACAACGTTTTATAAAAAGTGTTGTCTATGTTTAAAATCTCATCTAAATCTTGATTAATACAAATCGTTGGATCTAAATCTTGATTAATACAAACCGTTGGATCTAGGTAAGGAGTAGAAAACCCGAACCCTTCTCCCAACTTCTATCTTCTGATCATTTTTTATCCCGAACCCTTCTCCCAACTCCTCATCTCACGCGGCCTTCTCCATCCAACTCCTCTCCGGCAAACTCCTCTCAGGCCTCCAGATCCGGGCCGTCGGCGGACTCGTACATCGGGAGCCTCATAAGCTTGACCTCCAAGAGCGAGATCAGATACGAGGGCATCCTCTACAGCATCAACACCGAGGAATCCAGCATAGGATTGCGCAACGGTATAGTTTGCTTTATGCCCAATTCCTCGCGTCTTCGCTTTTCTCCACTCCCCTTCGCGCTGTTCCTCGTCAAAAGGGAACACTTTTTCGAGCTTTTTTGGCTGGATTTTGGGTTTCTTGTGTCCGAGGGATTGCCGCATCACGAAATTTTATTTGGAGGAGGCTTCCAGTTTTCGTGATTTTATTATTTTATTTGGGATTTAGGTCATAGTTCTGGGTTTTAGTTTTCTCTATATCCATGACAATTTTCATGTGCAAGTGTGGTATCTGCGTAATATTTATGCACTTGTAAGCATGAAACTGCAGTTTGTTTGGGTTGTTCATTATTTTGGTCTACTGATTTCTTGTTATGTTTCATAAAAAAATTGTATCTAACAAATGATATTTTTGTTTGAACTAACAAGATATGAACCATGTGATGCCTCTTACTGGTCATAAACAGAGGCTCTAGAAGTTCATATGAGAGTATCAGATGTTATGCATGGAATTTTTCCGTGACCTGAGCATTACACTATCCCAACAATTAAATGGATTGAAATTTTACCTTATTTTCACAAGATGAAACGACTTCTCTTTGGTTCCATATCTATGCACATGGAGAGCGGTGATAACTGATGATTAGTTGGGTGAAAGGAACACTCCATATAAGTGCTTAGTTGTTTTAATATGATGATTTCCTTTTCTTGTATGAAGTGATGTAGTGTGCATAGTATAGTGAATTCATGGACGGGTTAGCATTAATTGGAGAGAATATATTGAGATGATTGCATGCCAAGTGCACATCAGGATATGCAAGTACACCTTTTAGTTCCATTGACAAATGTAGGAGTAATCCTTGTTTAATAAGTTGGAGAGATCACCCACATTAAAGTTACTACTAAATTTTGTGGTGAGGATATTTGGCTAATATATGTTTATGACTTTTGAACTTAAATTACTAGATACTCAGGAACAACAAACTTGTGAGCCCATCCTCTCACCGCTTCCCATTATCAAACTTTTGGGCTTCTTTATTGTTGTCAATGCTATAGGCCTTCCAGTTTCATGTTCCATGATATTATGTTGTGTACTATATTTGGATTAAATCCATCTTCTAATTCATGCTAATCATATAATAATTGCATCCAAGAAGTCAAACTTCATTCTCTAGCTGTTTAGATTTTCATCACAAGTGAAAAACTCAATTTTCCCTTATGTTTACAAAATATTAACCACCTACTTCTGTTGGGAGATATAAATATCTCCACTGCATTAGCAAACTTATGCCTAGAAAACATAATTCATAAATATCTGCTGTTGTTTGCTGTTTTCTTTTGTTGTTGATATTCTAAAATATTTGTAATTAATATTTGTTGTTATTTTTATTTTTGTTTTTTGTTGTCTACCTTTCCTTTGTTATCTGTTGTTTTAAAACTTGTGTTTGTGTTAATATTTTGTATATTATTTACAACTATTTTGAAGGTGTTAGCTCATTATTGGTTATTTAGTTGTTATAAGAATGGACAAAGAATGGATGTCAAAGGATAGACTATCACGTGAATATGAGTTTGGAGTAGAGTCTTTCTTGCAATTTGCAATGACAAATGCTAATGATCGTAACACAATACCTTGCCCATGTGCAAAATGTGGTAATTTAAAGAAGAGAAATGTATAAACTATCAGAGCACATATGTATTGTAATGGTAAAGGTATGTGTAATTACGTATAACATATATTTTAATGTGTATATTTTTTGATTGCATGGATTACTTGGCGAACGTGAAGAATGTTTTGGCATAATCTGAAGAATGATGTGTTGGCCAGAATTTTACTATGTTACATAATGATAGTCTTTAAGTACCAAGTAAGATTGAACAAGAGATCTGATAGTCTTGTAACATATGATTTTTTTGAATTCTTTTAACGGTTTATCATCTTTTGGCTGCTTCATATTCTAAACCATTTTTTGCAGTTGGGCAAGTGGAGCACTAGATCCTGAAAGCACAGCATCAACTGACATTGTTACATCAGTAAAGAGGTAAGTTTTCTAGTTTATTGTACCTCAGGATTGTAATTTGCATGTGGAATTTATTCTTTGAATTCCTTTCTCTTGCAGAGGTGTCTGGGCGATGATTGCTGTCTTTTTAGCCTATTCCTTGCTGCAAGCACCTTCAACGTAAGCTATGGCTTCCATTTTTGAGAGCTCAGAACTTATAACTTTATGATGTAGATGCATGTATCTCAGCATTATACAAGGTCATTCGAGAGCATTTGTTGCTTTGTATCTGGAATAATTTCCCCATCAAGAATTGCAATAATGCAGTTTTTCTATAAATTATGGGCATTGTCACTTGTTTGTACACTCTATAATTTCCACATCAAGAATTGCAAAACGTTGTCTTTGCATAAAACGACAACGCTTTTAAAGCGTTGCAAAAGTGTTATCTTTGGTACAAACGACAATGCTTTAAAAGCGTTGTCGTTGAGCAGACTTTTAACAACAGTGCCTTTAACAACGCTTTTTCAGACACAAAGACAACGTTTTAAAAGCGTTGTCTATTAGCTTTTTTGTTGTAGTGATATAAAATCTTACCCAAATCCTACCCATTGTCATCCCTAGTCCTCAGACCTAACTGGACTTCAGTCTGGTGCCAGGTCATCTAGATCCGTCAAGTTCTGCACTCAGTAAAAGTATCAAATAAATATAACATATAACTTCAAAATATTTGTCATTTATTAAAACCTGATTTTGACCATTAGTACTAACTGCACCAACACTAAGTATTATATCTAAATATTTAGATATCGTTGTAAACTTTTCTAAAAGTTCTCTAAATTTTACTATTTCATCTTTCAATTTGAATTTTCTTCTTCAAGTTTTGCAACTTAAGTTGGATTTCTAGATTGAACTAGTACAGTTGTTCAATTTGATTTAAATTGTTCCTTAAGGTTTTGATTTTCCATAAAGAGCAGTTTAATTCCATTTTTCAAATTTAACTAATTTCTTATTCATGCATCTAATAATTTTAAAACCCTGAACAGATAAGTTAAAGTTTATCTTGTTAGAACCTTCAGAAATGGATATGGATTTATGGTTCAACTCGTACTCAGACTCGCCTTCTTGTTCTAACTCGATTTTTGATTCCGGTCCGATTGCCATCAGTGCAAGGTAGTTGTTCTGCTTCGATTCGTCATTGTCCAATTCTTCCGAAGACGCCTCGTCCCAAGTTACTTTGAGGGTCTTCTTCTTCTTAGACTTCTTCGGCTTGTCTTCTTTGAGATTTGAACACTTGTGCTTGTAGTACCCTTTTTTATTGCATTCAAAGCAAGTGATGCTTGATTTGTTAGAGTTGGGTTTGATCATCTTCGGAAGGTCCTTCTTGTTGAATTCCTTCTTTTTTCTAGTAAATGTCTTCCTCACCATGTTCATAAGTTGCTCTTCTTCATCTGAGTCAGAGTGAGACTCAGATTCTGACTCATGTTTAGTCTTGGTATTTTCATGCTTTGTGGAATTTGCAATAAAGGTTATACCCTTCTCAACCGGTTTGGCGTTAATTGGTGTAATTCTAATTCGTAAAATAATTTATCTAATTTTAATTTTGAGAGATTTCTCGAAACTTTATACGCATCTATAATAGATGTCCATAATGCATTTCGAGAAAATGAATTTAAAGTGTATCTTATGATGTCCTGATTCTCCAGTTTATGGCTGATCAGGTTGAGTTTGTTTAGAATATCCTTGATCCTTGCATGTAACCGACTGACAACTTCTCCATCCTGGATTTTTATATTAAATAAAGATTTTAATAAAAGATCCTATTTTATTACCTTTACGTCGTTGATGCTCTCATGTAGATCGATCAATTTGTCCTAGAGTTCCGTCGCGTTCTCGAAAGGTCCAGTCTGGTTGAGTTTCTCTTTAGTCAGCCCACATTGAAGAGTGTTCCGTGTTTTTGAGTTAATTTGGACATTTTTCTTTATTTCTGGGTTCAATTTTTTCGAGTTGAGAGATACTTTCATTGCTTCATAGATTAATACCTTATATCATTGTTGAATGGAGAACCATTAGTCAAGTTATGTCTTTAGGCACGCTTCCATTCTTTTTTTCCAATAGGAGAAATCATCACTGTTGAAGAGTGGAGGCGAGTAGTGTCATAACCTTCGCTTTGAACCATTTGGATCAACACTCGCACAAAAGAAAATAAAAAAAGGAATTTCTAAGACTAAGTCTTGGGATAAGTGTTGGAATGTATACTCAAAGTCTAGCTTTTTGTATAAACATTTATTTAGAAATAAAAATTACATTGGTCAAATGTCTACATTTATGCTAAGTATAGTTGTTCAATTAATTTGTATTGTACATAACATGGTGTGTGGTGTCACACACAAAAGTTCATGTTATCAGTTCCTTATAAATTATAAACAGTTGCTCACGACCAAGATGGAATGAGATAAACCATTAGAGTGGTTGTAGTGTAATTAGGTATTAGTTTATCTTGACTAATAAGTTACACTAGTACACTATGAGTGTATTGAGCAGGACCATTTGAGGTAGTATCTTTTTATACTGACTATATAAAAGAACAATACCTCAATTATTATGGAAGTATGTACTCTTAATCATGATATAATAACAAGCACATATACTTAATACTTATTTCTTTAATTTATCAAAGGGTGTGATTTAGCTCGTTAAATCAATAGGTCCGATAAGTTGGGAAATGATATTATTTATATGGTGTGTTGTTGATTATAGAATGAACTGGGTCCTTGTAATCTAGGTTGATGATGTTTCCTTAAGGAGCTCATTAGGATTGTCATGTAAACCCTGCAGGTGGACTTAGTCCGACATGATGATAAGGTTGAGTGGTACTATTCTTGGAGTTAGATATTAATTAAGTAAGTTGTCAGTAACTCATTTAATAAGTGAGCATTCAATATCTTAAACACAAGGAGACTAACACACTCATAATAAGAAAGAGCTCATATAGTAATATGGGATTGGTGCAGTAGTGCAATAATAACTCTTTAGTAGAATGAGATATTATTGATGAACTTGAGTTGGGTGTTCGGGGCGAACACGGGAAACCAAAATCAATTCCTCCTCTCGGTCTCTATCGTAGCCTCTTATTTATAAAGTCTTATACCCACCTACACCTAACTTCTTACCCACCTTTGTTGGTTAGTCCTAGGAAAACGTACCGGTTCCACTGTACAAATTTTTTTTGTACAAGTGTCGAACCTTTCCTTAAATAACATATTGTGTTCTTTAGAAGTTAAATTAGGAATCACAGACAGAACTTAACATCATTGATTCCAAATTTAACTTATCTGTTCTTAATGGTTTATATTTGAATCGCAAGCGGAACTTAACACTATTGATTCAAATCTACCTAAGTTATTAATTCCATAAATATTAATTTCCAAAATTGGCTTCCAGGACAGCATGGCGAGGCACATGACCTTCTTGGATATGAGAGCAACCACCACCGCCTAGGTAAAGCCTTTTAAGGAAAGCTAATATTTATTTTCTTAAATAACTCTAGGTTAACCAAAAAGAACAATCGAATCCCAAAATCGAAAAAGAAGAAAACACAAACTCGAATAATAAATTCAATAAACTAGATCTAATTGTCTATTGTATTTAGAATTCTTACAAAGAAAATAACTAGTATGGTGGGGAAGAAAATTACTAGTTATACATTCTCTTTGTAAGCTAATGACCTCGAGATCTTCTGTCGTATTCCTCGCCTCGCCTTGGACGTCGTGTGGGCGACGATCCTCCAAGATGAACACCACCCAAAAGCTTCTTCCTCTTCTTCTAAAATCTGGCCTCCACCACCACTAAGGAGAAGAGAGCAAAGCGAAAGGGAGAAAGGAGAGGGTCGACCACCAAGAGATCTCCAAACAAGAGAATAAGAGTTGTATATCATGAAGCCCCCTCACCCCTTCTTTTATATTACTTGCCCAAAGCAAATAAGGAAAAACTTTTTACAAAAAATAAAATCATCCAAGAGTTTTTCCTTTTCCCTTTTAATTTTTCCTTTTCTTTCCTCTTGATTGAATCAATCATCAATTTTGAATTTGTGATGATTTTATTAATTTTAATATGGCCGACCACTTGCTTGGACACCAAGCAAGGTGGTCGGCCACCTCATCAAGGGGAAAAGGGAATTTTATTTTTATCAAATTTTACAAGAAAAACTCTTATAAAATTTTATAAGCTTTCATTCCTAAAGTAGGAGTTAAAAAAAGAAAGTTCTAAAAATTAAAACCAAGTTTTAAAATTTAAACTTCTCTTATAAAATTTTCTTTTTTTAACATGATGATAGAAAATTTTAATTTTAAAAGTTATCTCCCTTTTTTTTCTTAAACCATGAGGATGGTTAAAAAAGGAAAGTTTTAAAACTTTTAAAACTCTCTATTAAAACATGTGGTCAAATTCAAATAAAGAAAGTTTAAAAAAATTAAAATATTTCTTTTAAACTTAAAGTTAAGTTTTCTACAAAGAGAAGATTTTAAAAATTCAAAACAACCCTCCTATTTGAATTAATATTGGTCGACCCCTACAAGCTTGGTCACCAAGCAATAGGGTCGGCCCCTATAAGAGGATGGCTTAGTCACCAAGCAATGGTCTGACCCCCTTCTTGGATGCCAAGAAGAGCCTTACATTTGGATGGACTTGAGACTATAATGAGGCTACGACAGGGACCTAGAGGAAAAATTTGTTTTGGCCTTCCGATGAGCTTGAGTATCCCGTGTTTGCCCCGAACACACAACTCAAGTTCATCGATAATAACTCATTCCACTAGAGAGTTATTATCGTACTACCGCACCAATTCCAAATTACATTATAGGCTCCTTCTTATCATGAGTGTGTTAGTCTCTCTATGTTTAAGATTACAAACGCCCACTAATTAAGTAAGTTACTGACAACTCCTTTAATTAATATCTAACTCCAAGAGTAGTACCACTCAACTTTATCGTCATGTCGGACTAAGTCCACCTGCAGGGTTTAACATGACAATCCTTATGAGATCCTCTTAGAGACATTCTCAACTTAAATGACTAGGACACAGATTCCTTCTATAATCAACAACACACACTATAAGTAATATCATTTCCCAACTTATCGGGCATATTGATTTATCGAGCTAAACCTCACCCTTTGATAAGTCAAAGAAATAAATATTAAATATATGTGCTTGTTATTATATTAGGATTAAGAGCGCACACTTCCATAATAACTAAGGTCTAGTTCTTTTACTAAGTCAGTACAAAAAGAACTTACCTAAATGATCATACTTAATACACTTAAAATGTATCACTGTAATTTATTAGTCAAGATAAACTAATACTTAATTACACTACGACTATTCTAATGGTTTGTTCCTTTCCATTTTAGTCGTGAGCAACTTGTTTATAATTTATAGAGAACCGATAACATGATCTTCTGAGTGTGACACCACACTCCATGTTGTCTACTATATAAATTAATTGAACAATTACATTTAACAAACAAATGTTCATATTGACCAATGTGATTCTTTTATTTCAAAAATAAATATTTACAAAAGATAGGCTTTAAATATACACTCCAACAACTTTAAGGTGGCCGACCAAGCCTAGCCTGGAGCCCAAGCTAGGGTCGGCCAAACCAAGGCTAGATGGGTCAAGTGGTGGCCGGCCCTAGCTTGGAACCCAAGCTTAGGTGGTCGGCCACAATAAAATTAAAAGAGGATTTTAATTTTAAAAAAATCTTTCTTTATGTGGAAGCCATGATTTTAAAAGAGAATTTTAAATTAAATCTTTCCTTTTATAGTTTCTACAAAAGATTAAGAGAAATGTTTGATATCTTTCCTTATTTGTAGTTAAAAGGAAGATTTTAATTTTAGAGAAAACTTTCCTTTTTGTAATCATCCACATGTTTTAATAAAGAAATTTTAATTTATAAAAGTTTCCTTTTATAATCAACCATGAAGGGAATTTTTAAAAGAGAAATTTTTATTTTAAAAATTTTCGGAAACAAATTAGGAAGTTTTAGTTTTATGTTTAAAATTTTCCTTATTTGGAGGACTTGTAGGGGCCGACCACAAGATGGGTTAAGAGGAAATTTTAATTAAATTTTCCTTATTAGTCATTGACAAGGAAAATAAGAAAGTTTTAATTATGTTTAAAACTTTCCTTATTTGTCAAGACCAAAGAATATAAAAGAGAGGGTAGAGGTGCCTCACCTCATAATAACAACACATCTATTATTCCTCTCTTCTCTTCCTTGGTGGTGATCAGCCCTTATCCTTCCTCTTCTCCTTTTCTTCTTCTTTGGTAGTCGGCGGCATCAACTCTTGGGGCGATTTTGGTGGTCGGATTTAGCTTGGAGAAGAAGTAGAGAAAGGAGACTTTGTTTCTTAGCATCCCTTGGAACTTGGTTGGTGGCTGAAGTTCTTCATCTCTAGGAGATTGTTGATGGTCGAAACTTGTAAGGAGAAGAATGAGGCTTGGGTGGATTCTCATCCCGGTAAATCGTCACCCACACGACGTCCGAGATAAGAAGAGGAATACGACAGAAGATCGTGAGGTCTATAAGCTACAAAGAAATATATAACTAGTTGTCTTGTTCTGCATCATACTAGTTTTCTTTGTATTGATTTTAAAATACCAAACACAAGAGCCTAACGATTCTATGTTTTGGATTTATGATTCGATTCTGTGTTTCTTTTGTTTTTCGATCTTGTGATTCGATTGTTCTTAATGGTTAAACCTAGGGTTACTGTAAGGAGATTAAATATTGAATTTCGTTGAAAGGTTTTGTCTAGGAAGTGGTGGATGATCCCATACCCAAGAAGGACTAGTGTCTTGCCATGTTTAACCTGGAAGTCAATGTCTGAAATAAATATTTAATCAAATTTATAACATGGGTGGATTTGGATTAATAATGTTAAGCATCATTTGCGATCCAAGTCTAAATCTCTAAAAACAGATAAGTTGAATTTAGAATCAATAATGTTAAGTTCTGTTTGCGATTCCAAATTTAATTTCTAAATAACACAATAGGTTGTTAGGGAAGGTTCGGGACTTATACAAAATTTTTGTATAGGGAAACCGGTATGATATTCCGAGTAGCAACCAACGATAAGTACTACAGAAGGTAAAAGAGAACATACAGATCAAGTGGTGTTGCATCAATTTTAAGCAATTCGGAGAAATCATAATGAAAAGACTTATCTGAAGAGGTAATTGTGCCAATTCAGATAAAATAAAAAACTTAAAATTAAAAAATCCCTACTTAATTGATGGTTGCACCAATTCAGAATAACCTCGCTCTAATACTACTTGTAGGATCGATGAGCACGTAAAAAGGGAGAATCACGTGTATTTAAAAAACTTTATCCTTTTGAAAACTTAAAGAAAAGGTGAGTGCGCAGTGAAATAAAAGAAAAGAAAGCATGAGAAAAATACAACACATTTGGTTACTTGATATGGAGCCTTCAGTGACTTCTACTTTAAGACTCAGGTCCCTTAGACCTATCGATAAGCAATCCACTAAATTCTCTACAATAAACTCCAAGTAGAGTAATCAAATATAAAAATATGAAGAAGGACAGTGTAAGATGTTCGATTGAAAGCGTTAGAGGTGAGGTGAATAGCGCTCATGGCTTTTAACATTTTTTGTAAAAACTCAGAGCAAAGAGATAATGCAGCAAAATAAGATAATAAAAAAGAAAACAAACGCTAACACTTTGTTTTTTACTTCATTTGAAGTTTGTGACGACTCCTACTCCAAGGCTCACACTCGTTGAGTATTTACTTTGACAATTTACTAATAATTCGAATTAGTACAAGTACAATAATTTAAATGTTATAACTGAAATTATACCGACAACTAAAGATTATAAGTTCCGAGCTTTCGGTCATCAAAGTCGCGTCGTAGAGTTATAGCGTCGTCTTTGGAGCAGCGTGCAAGAGAGAAGTCGTCCCTTGAAGTTATGTTTTGTTCTCTGCTCAAACCCTATTTTTATAAGTTGTTGAAGGCACCTTCAACTGTGATTTTTATCCCTTGTGCATCGATTGCGATAAGCTATGCAAACTGCACTGTTTAACCTCTAAAGAGCGCCTTCCATGCGCTCCTGGGTGCCTTCCCATAGCGAAAACCATATCCTCAAGGCTTATCTGTGCAAGGGGGCCTCCACCCTATCCAGGGTGTCTTCCACTAGATCTGAGGTGTCATTGAGCAACTCTGAGATGCCTTGAGCAATGTTCACTCGAGGGTAATTTATATGTTTCAACTCCTGTAAAACACGTTAGTCCAAATACACGAAGATACCATATAAAACAAAGGTAACACAACAAATAATATAGAAATAAAGTATCGGGACTGTCCGGTTCTAACTTTGAGTTTTGTTGAAACTCTAGATCAAACCAACACCTATTTTCCCTCTATAAGGAATGCATCCTCACATATTCCACTCAGAAGAGATTATCTTTTGTCAAACCGGTCCTCCAGACCATTTGGACTTTTGCTCAGCATCCGAGACTTCATGGCTTTCACCTATTATCCTCAATCCTAAGATTTCTTGCCTGGTGTACGCGACCTCCAAGATTTTTATCTAGTGTCCTCGACCATAGGATTTTTGCCCAACGTCCTCGACCTCCAAGGCTTTATCTAGTCCCACGAACCAAGACTACATTACTTAGCAACAACTAAGATTTTCCAACTACATAGAGTCTACTACGACTTCTGTGTCTAGCCTTAACTAGGATTTTCACTTTGCCTAAGATTACTTAGGACTTTCCTATACACTTAGATAAACTTGTTAGATCACAACCTAGCTTAACTTTGAACATTTATCAAATATCAAAACACAAATTTAATTAGCTAGTGCTTCTAGCACCAATAATAAATCTACACTGCCTTAGCAATAAAGTAAATAACTTTAATTAAATTGTTACCAACATAGAAATGTTGAAGTTGAATGCTCGTGTGTTGATGTAAATTTGCTGATTGAAGTCGTAGATTCGTAGCACGACAATAGCACAGTGAAGTCGGAGTGTCCAAGCTACTGGCCGAACAAGGCTTCTAAGGAGTGTTGACGGCGCCTCCAACCTAATCCGAGGCGCCTTCAACCCCAAACTTGATATTGCAAATTTCGACCTTTATCAGCTCAGAAGCCCTCAGTCTTTTTTCGTGCGAGGGCGGCTCCAAGCGCTATAAGGCGCCTCCAATGCACTCCGAGGCAACTCCAACGCGCTCCAAGGTGTCTTCACACAGTAAACTTCCATCCTTGAAGTTTATCTGTGTGTAGATACCTTCACTGGTCCAAGGCACCTCTGCGTAGCTCCGAGGCACCTCCTTACACATCCGATGTGCCTCGAATACTATGCATTTTAACCCTGCAAAATGTGTTAGTCCAAAAAATAAAGTATAACTTGTAAAATAAAATTAGCACAATATAAAATAGTATTATTAATTAGATCATGTGTTACCAAGATCAAGATCTAGTCATGGTCTCAGTTTAGATTTATAAAATGATTTTAAGTTAAACTAGCATCTATAGTCCCACCAGGACTCATTCTCACTAGATCACTCTCCTCCAGTGATTTACCTCCACTTACTATTTGTAGTCACTTAACTTATCTCTTGACCCATAAGGTTTTCCCATTAGTTATCAGATCCGTAGATCCAACTGAATTTCAACCAGTTGTTAGGTCTCGTAAACCCAACTGGATTTCTTGTCAGATATTATATTACACTTTGATCTATCTAGACTTCGTGCTAGTTATCAGGTCTTCAGACCTAATTAAGCTTCAACATGGTGTCAGATACTCCAGATCCATCAATTCCTATACACTCGATAAAAATATCAAATCATACAGAATTTAACTTTAACCATTTATCGTTCATCAAAATTTAATTTTAACTATTAATATCAACCGCACTAATAATATGTGATCCAGTACTTCTCTTACGCTAGTATTGTGCTGCTTGTTAGATATCACAAGTTGCAAGTCTACATTGGATGACTGGTAGTAAAAGATCGATCAATTATTTGTAGATTAATAATGTTCGATGTTCCTATCCATTGGATGGCTGGTGCACTTAATTTTCATTGTCAATAACAAGCTTTGTGAAAAAAAATAATAATAAACCACACTTGAATTTTGATCAAAAAAATTGAAAGTGGCAAGGAACTTAAACCAGCAAGAGTCCAAACCATGGCCTATTCAAGCAAGCAAAGATTGAAGTAAACAGGTCATTAACCTTACCAGGATGATAAAATTAACAATCAAATGTTATCTCTAAGATCTTCAGTTTAAAATTTATCTTATTCAACAAATAAAAATTTGAGAGCTTTCACTATATATTATCTGAACAAAATAATCAAGTGGATCGTTATATATGTTATCTAAAAACAATGCTGAATACATCTTCAACATACAGGGCTCGAAGTTTAAAAATCATGCTTAGCTTAGTCCACTAGATTAAAATATGGTGATCTCCATATTTCACTACCACAGATATGGAAGTTTAAAATAGGTAGATTAATAGCATAAATAAAATCTGCTGCTTGAATATATGGGGACATTAGAGCCTTCATAAGCACAATACAATCATCAGGAATTAGAGGATCATACTTGCCTTAGTTTTCTGAATTGATTACTACGTCAATTAGAGCATAATTACAGATGTTATATCAGAAATACGAGAGAACTGATGATATTTCAGTTTAGAGTTCTGTCTTCGATTGGCTCGCGTTCAGAGGCACTACAAAGAGAAACGTATATATAAACAACTTGAAATAACAAAGGAAATATATAGGTATGATTGAGATTCAACAAAAGAAACCTCTTATTCAGTTATTTGTAAGTATATTTTAAGAATTCAATTGAAAATGTGTCGGGAAAAAATAAATTTTATTGTTTCTTTCACTTTTCACTCCCTTTAATATAGTGTATATGCATTATATGTGAGCATAAATGTTCATAAACAGTTAAGATAAATGCTAACTTTTTTTAGACAGAGGAAATCAACGTCATGTACTGGTCACTGCTCAGATGTAGTTACTCATGATTTATCTCTCTTTGTATAATCTGGAGATAAACTCTGAGAGGCGCCTAGGATGAGTGTTATCACCTTTGCAATGTATGTGAGTGAGTGAATGATTTAGTTTAGCTTCTCATCCCTTCAACTACTATTTTGTGAAGAGTGACTCAGCATGCGACAATTATTGCAAGTAATTAAAGAACATTATGCAAAAGTCAGCTTTACCTACATTTATTTAATTGGTGTATTGATGCCTATAAAGCCAATATATTTTAAATCAGTCTGAAGTACCCAGAATGATGCTTCGACTTCCGGTATGCATGTCAGAATATCGATAATTTTCAAAATGCCCCATAATGTTAATTAATAATTCAATAAGCATAGGAAAGGGATTCTATCATTAACCATGGAGACAAGTGAATAAGTATCCTATCTCTGGCCAAATCTGGATGAAAGGGATCTTTCATCTAAAGTTATGGCCCACAAGTAGTCTCCTAGTTGTTTTGCACTGGGACTGAGTGACTGAGTCTCGTTTGATGCCAGCTAGAACTAGACAAGACAAGGTGAGATGTAAAGGCACTATTTATCATGTGTCACCGTCTGTGATAGCCAAGGCAAAGCAAGAAGGAAACTTATCAGCTGGCAAAGTTTGAAAGTCGCAAAATGGCATGGCCAATACCATTTCTCAATATAAAGAAGCACACGAACCAACTAAGCATGTACTGCACCGCTAGTGAATTACGCGCTAGAATAGAGTTTATGAGACCAACTTTTTCTCCCAAGGCAGAAGGCCGTCAGAAGAAGAGACAGAGACTTGTAGAGGAAATCTACATGGTGAGGGGACCAATGGGACCAGATTGGAATAAGCAGCTGTGGCGCATTGCAGGAGGTCCCTCGTTGCCTGAAGCAATTATTTATAGCGCTGGGTCCTCTGCGATGCCATACGGCAGTAAGCATTTCCGATCCCCAAGAAACGGATCTCGTAGCAAAGGGGGAAAAAAATCATTGGAAAAAAGGTGCGCATTTAAGTTTGAGAAAGAAAAAAAAATTAGCTAGCTCTCTGCACAGCTACACTCTACCCCCAAAGTTTTATTAATATTAAAACCCCTCAATACTTTATCATCACGATGCCAAAATGTCACCTGTCTGTTAAATATATATCTTAATAAAACTCTAGGAGCCGTTTGGCAATTGGATTAGTTAATTCAGAGTTTAATGCAACAGAATCGGAGGAGAGATTACCTGAATTGGTGCTATCATAGCCAAAGAGGGAGGTCCCGGTTCCTGTCCCGGGGAAGGGAAGGGCATTGTGATGCGGCGTTGCATCCCTCTCCCACGCCATGGATGATTGTTGGGGGCCGAGGAGGTCGAGGTGCCAGACCTGGTACTGCCGCGGCAGTAGTAGTCGTCGTACGTCTTCGCCTGCAATAGCGGAATCCGGTGACCACGGAGCAGGATTCCAGGCCAACGCTTCTCTTCCGTTAGCAGCACCAGCGCCAGGTTCGCACTGCCAACATCGCAGTACACGTCAAAGAACATAAATGTGAAGCCTTTCGCCAATTACGTACAGGTCTCGTACGTGGACGGTGGACCACCCGCAAACAGCGAGCGGCCGTACGGTGCAAGCATTTAACAGGAGTCGTGACTGTGTGCTACAAAGGAGAAAAAGAATAACAGGGGTTGGTGGCTGGCCGCTTTCAATCGCGGACCGTTGCAGCCAATTATTGTAGGTGAAAAAAAAAACAAGGAGAACTTTAGATTGTCCTGTAAAAATACCTATTTAATAACTTAGCTGTCGTACACCTCCAACTGGGAGGGAATTTAAAAATGAATTTATGATTAATTATAAAGTATTATACAGAACAAATGAACAATTTAATAACACTTTCTAAATATAATTTTGCAATATTTTAATATTATAGTTTGGTAACAATTAAGAATTATAAATATTCAACTTAAATTTTACACATTAATTGTAACTAAATAAGTTTTATTATACAATTCGATACCACCCATTCCCATTGAATAATTCAATAATATCTAAATAATAATAACTTAATAGCACATAGGAGTTGTAAACACATTTAAATTTTGGTACATTCTAACATAGAAAGTAATTCAAATTTTACGCACAAGGGAAAAGGTATTCAATCATTTAAATTAATAATTTTAAACTTTTTGATGTTTAGAAATAAAAGTTTAGTCATTAAAAATTGAGACAAATTTATTTAGAAATTAGTTTGTGATACTTTTTTAATAAAAAATAAAGTTACATACTGTTATACTGGAAAATTGGACCGATAAATATCAATCTTAAAAGAACTTTTGGAAAATGCTCATAAAATTATTTCATCTTTTATAGATAATTAGAGTCTTACCTGCGTCGATAAAATGTGGTCCAGGAAGCTAAGATCGATGCACGGGTTGACTGCCGCAAGTCTCATCGACAGGAACTGAGAATAAACAGTATTACAGTGATTTTTTTTTAATATTAAATATAGACAAAATTCATTTAATACAGCACATAATCTGTCTTTTTTTTTACATTGCCCTTTATGATATTTTAAAGTTTGCAACATGTAACAATAATTAAAAAAATATTTGATAGATTAATTTAAAATAGTTAATTTAATTGAGTACAATAAAATAGTTTATTTCATAAAAAATGTAAATATATATATATAATAAAAAAATTAGACCTATGAGTGTGAAATATTAATTTTTAATTTGAGTTTGTTTGAAAAAGATCATAAGATGTAAAACAATTTAAGAATAAGAGTTAAGAGCAGAAAGGGCTTAAAAAACAGAACAGCTCAACAAGCAATATAAGTGAAATTATAATTTTATTCAGTTTCTTACACACGCCATTAATGTGGATTAACAGTCTCCTCTTTATTAATGTTAACGGAGGATTCTGATATTTTACTTTCATTTTATAATAATTATAAGAGATAAAAAAAGTAATATTTAAAGCATAAATTATAGGATAAAAAAATAAAAGTACAAGGGTAAAGTAAAATTTTCTCGCAGATAAACCGTTCATTAAAGCATAAATTTGAGACTGGCAAACAACAGTACAGACAGTCAAGAACGGTACCTCAACTTGCCTTTGCAGAGACTGTACGTGGTTGATGATTTCATCAAGAACTAAAGCTGTACCTGTTATCTGCGTCAAAAAAGACAGATCGGAGAATTAATTCATTCTACACTCCACTTTCAAAAACGTGCATTCCAAAAGGTTATGCAATAAAGTTTTTGTTAGTTTCAGCCAAAAGATTGTGTGCAATCCTGAAGAGGATCAATGTTCAGTCACTGTAACAGTCACTGTTAATTTCACTTAGGCTGCTTCAGGAAATAATACAAAAATTTAACGCTGTGAGCTCCTTGAATTTTAGTTTCAGCAGGGAAGATTAATTAGCTTTTTATTAATTAATCATCAATGGCAGAGTACGGCCCTCCACAGAAGTCATGTTCCCTAGTGTAGTAGTGTGACAGTGAATGTATTTTGTATTGGGAAAAAAAATGCATATGATATTAACAAACGAGCACATCAATTTAAGCAACTGGTACAGTAAATGGGTGCATATGAGGACCCTCCCTTTAGGGAAAGCTCAATAAAAGGCGCTATACACCTATAACTTTTGTTCTATTTAACCTATTCATTAGCTAAATGAAACCTAAATATAATCAAAAGTGTTTAGGGTAGTCATGGAGAGCTTCTATAGCGAGGGACCATATAAGTCTTTCTCTCCAATATTTATATATTATGATGGTAATGACTTGTGTTCTTTGTAATCCATCCATGTCATCTTGATGTTGCAAGCTTTTATATAGCTGTACCCGTTACGTCTGTCTCACATATAGACTTGCGTGATAGGGCACTCGACCACACTAATCACATCATGTCTCTGTCCTCTCTAAACTTTGCCTGCAATCGGCGCCTGGACCATCACTTTGGTTCCATCCTCTTCAATTCACCCGAGGGCACCAATTTGCAGCAACCCCATGCACATCAATCGCTGTACATGGTTCTGCTGCGGCATGGAATCGATTCACAAACCAACAAATAAACACACCCAACAACTGGATGTGGGATTAGACACCTAATCACAATAGCAACGCCGGATCATAATGGAAGGGAAATGCCCAAATGAATCCGACCAAGTTTGGCCCAGTCAAAGGACAGACAATGTAGCTTACAAAAGCAAGCCGACAAGATGTTTGATGGGCCAAACTACATCGCCTATCACTGGCTCCAGGCAAATCAAATGCACGCCACTCCCTCATCTGCTAACTTTTCTCCTACTAAAAGGTCAAGAATCGACCTTTTATGCGTAACAAGGAAGTAATTTGCAAAATTGATTGCGTAAGGAACGCTAAAAGCTTTGAGCCTATCGATGCCATCCAAGTATAATTAGAATGCCAATTAGGGAACAAGTACCATCAAATCCCGGGAATGATTGAGAAAATTACCAACCTTGCTGCAGCCGGGGACCAGCTCCTGCAGAAGCTTCATCCGCGCATTTATTTTCTCCCTTCGAGCCTATAAATTGTAAACAATGGGATTAGTGATAATCCCACAGTTAGATGAAGTATTTTAGTCGTTAATTAATCGAGTAGCAGTGGTGGTGTGGAGTACCCGCTCTGCTAAGCTGTGGCTATCGGTTGCTTGTCCTCGGCGAGCGCGGACGTGAACGTAGGGGAGCTTCTCGTCGGCGGTGTCTTCCTCCGTCGCCGTGGCCTTGGTTGGGTCTTTTTTCTCTTCGGTCCTCTTGATTTTTTTTGCTGTTCCCCTCGCCTGCGTTCCAAAATAGGAATGTCTCAGGGGGCTGGCTTCGTGGAAGGTCGATTAATTTACATACCTTGCTTTTCTCGCACGTCCCTTTCCTCTTCGCCGGTGATCTCTTCGTCTTCGGCGAGGGGAGAACGGGGACGGAAGGGGGCGAATCGGGGTCCAGCTGTTCCACCTTCAGCCTCGGCGAGATGCCTCCTCCGGAGCTCGAAGTGGGGGACTCCTCGGATGCGAAGACAGAAAACCTCGCCGCGCTCTCGACGATGGCAGCGTCGGAGGGGAAGGTGGGGGAGCAACCGAGCGGAAGGCGGAGCTCCCCCGCCGCGCGGTCGCCTCCAAGGCGGAGTCGCCACATCTCGGCGGCGCCAGCAGGGGAGGAGGCCGCCGCAGTGAGGCCGTGCTCGTGGAGGAGCTCCGCGGCCTGGTTGCCGGAGAGGCCAAGAAGCGCGGTGAAGGAGCTCCCATTAGAAGCCTCGAAGTTAGGGTGGACGATCAGACTCTGGATCTCCTCCTCGAAACGGAGGGACTCCGCGATCTCCGCCGCGCAGGTGCCGGAACTCCCCGATCTGACGCCCGAGATCTGCGGGGCCTCAGCCGATTCCATCAAAACCTAAGCCAATCGCCTCGATCGCAGCACAATTGCCAGTTCCTGCCGAAGAACGCCACTGGAAACCCCTAAATCGAACGGATCGATCCCGATTCGCGCAGCGTTCTCTCGATCGAGCCCTAGAGCGACTCGAGGAAGCGACCGATTGAACTATCTCGAATGGAAGCACGTCAAATGGGCTCGAAGTCTGGAAGCAGTGAAGTAGGCATGAGCAGAGTTATATAGACAACTCCACCATGGCCGTCGTCGAGGAGCTCGATTTCTTTGTAATATTGTCCGAGTAATTTCATTTTTCGTGGCGCGTATAACGGAATGGAAACCGACCTGCTTTGAAAGCAACGGGTTGTGACTGTACGAATACACAACCCTTATGGAAAAGGAGGTGCGCGAGTCGGGTCACCGTCGGTGACCCAAATGAGATCCTCTACCTACAAGTACTCTTCGGCTTCGTTAGAGGATTCGAGGGCTTATGTCTTTGGCGAGTGGCCCATAGGAATATCACCGGCAGACCGCCGTTTACGGGCAGCTGGAGTTTTCGATGAGAATCTCACCGGCTGCCCGCTCTCGATGGGCAGCTGAATTTTACCTTCACAGTAATTGGATATTTGTAAAAATATTTTACGATCAATATTTAAAAAAAAATTATCATCACTGTAAATGCAAGGATAAAATTTTATATAAAATATTATTTTTTTCGTTGTTGTGTAAAGTGCTAAACAGCACAAGGATAAACATTATAAGTTTTTCCAACCTAAATTTTATTATTAGACTTTTCTATTGTTGACACCTTAGTAATTTTTTTTAATGTAGTTCTTCCAATCTATATTAATCCCGAAAATGATCAAGATCCTTAGTAAATTTTATATTAATTATCAGAATAAATTAAAAATACCTATAAAGATTCATCAGATGGTTAATATTCTTAAATTCATGAAAATTTGGTTAATATTCTTAAATTCATGAAAAAAATCTTCGATGGTGTACCATAATTAAGATTCAAATTTTAAATCTTTTGATTATAATCTAATCATTTTACTAATCATGAAGGTGATCATTGTTGGGTAAATAGCGATAATAAAAAACGTGGAGCGCGCAACGGAAAAGTAAAGGTAAAATAATAAAGCAACGCTAACAAGAGTCGTTTTTTAATTGGTTCGGAGCCTTTATTGACTTCTACTCCAAGAGTCGCACTCGTTGAGTGCTTTCGTTGGGTAATCCACTAGCACTTCGAATATTTGATTACAAAAAGTTAAGTACAGAAATGCTAGAAAGAAAATACCGACAATAGACAATAAGACAAAAAAACAAAGCTTTGTCGGAGAGTCTTCGCAATGTCGCAGAAGCACAGAAGAACGTGAGTTGTTTCGTTGTTCTTTTGCTCCAGCCTTTATCCTTCTTATACAAGAGGTTCGTGGCACCTGGATCCTTTCGAGTGCCCTGAATATGATGTAGCCGAGTCAACCAGGACGCTCCATGTGACGAAGTGACGTTGTGGATAAAACTTACATTCCGGGTGCCCGGACTCCATTTTCCAACAACTTCATTTCCCTGCAAGAAAATGTTAGTCTGAAACATAAATGTAAAATATCTTACAAAACAGAGTGTTAGCACAGTTTATAATCAAAATATGATAGTAATTAGATTCCGTCTCCTCGAGACCGGAATCTAGTCATGATCTCGACTTAGATATCCGAAATGGATCTAAGTCGGATCGACGTCTAATGTTCCCTTCCCGGGAACGCGTCCTCACAGTCACTCCCCTCCAGTGACTTACCTTCACTTACCTGTCAGACGTCTGGTCAACCCTTCGACCCCGTCTGGGCTTCGTGCCAGCTATCCGGTCAACCCGTCGATCTAGCTGGACTTCGTGCCAAACATCCGGTCAGCCCATCGACCCGTTTGGACTTCGTGCCAGCTATCCGATCGGCCCGTCGACCTAGCTGAGCTTCGTGCCAGACATCAGGTCAGTCCGTCGACCTGTCTGGGCTTCTCCTGCACACTCGATCAAAGTGTTAGATAACAATGAGACTAACTTAACTTATTTTGTCATTCATCAAAATTTGAATTAGACCGTTAGTACTAACCACACCAACAACCATCCCATCCATAGAAGTTTTATACTAATCATTAAAAAAAATCTCCTATAATATATCATAACTTAGACTCTAATTTTAAATCCTTAATTATATGTTAAATGACCTAACTATTATACGGTTAACTTGGGCAACCCATAATTTCTTAAATATATTTATGTTTGTAACATTAATAAACCCAAATAAGAAAGAAACTATAAAATTATTTAATTTTACCATGTAATTAAGTGACGTATTTTCTACTTTGTTATGTAGTATAAATTTTATATATATATATATAATTTAGATATTTAATCCTCATCGATTCCATCCATAAAAATTTCTGTCATTCTACTGAAGAAAATTTGGTGTAATGTGTCATGTCATAGTTAGTTGGGATTTAAATTTTAAATGTTCGATTGAATGATGCGGAAAATTTGACGAAGTGATTAGGAAAATCGAGAAATAATTAAAATGGGAGCACCCTAAATGATTTGAAACATATAGATCCTTTAGATTTTTGCTTTAAAAAACAAAGCAAGTTATTTGCTGGTATCACGCTGAAGACGACTTTTGTTTTAACTTATAAATCAATTCGTTTCTTCCGTCCAATAGGGACGCCCCGTTGACTTACTACTTTCCATTCCCATCTAGAAGTCTTCGCAGTCCTCCTCGTTGCATTCTCCTGTTCGCAATCTCATCCTCATCCATGCGATTTCGTCAAGCTCGAAGAGATCGAGTATTGACCGAAGATATTTTGTAGGAGATCGAAGTTTGGGGGCGAATCATCAGCAAAGATCGAATCTTTGCGGGATCTGCTGCTCGTTTTCCGGCGCCAAGGGCTTTCCGGCGGCGTGATGACAATGGAGAACCAGGTGGTGGTGGCGATCGATTGTATCGCGGGGGGTAGCAAGGCGAAGGAGTGGAGCGGCGGTGACAGCGAGGCCGCCGCGCTGCAGACCGGCGACATCCTCGAGGAGGTCATCTTCAGGGCGCTGCCGCCTGCGCGGGCGCCATTCAAGGGCGGCCGGGCGGCGGTGATGAAGCAGCTCCACACCGCGTACAAGCGCGGCGACACCTCCGTGCTCCTCAAGGCCCGCCGGGGATGGCCCGACGACCCCAGCGCCGCCACCATCGAGCTCCAGGCCTGCATCACCTCCAACCCCCAGGCCGGACGCCGGCAGTACGTGCTGCGATCCATCCAATACCCCAATCACGCCGTCGGCATCGTCGACCGCTCCCTGTCCGACTGCTTTGCCTTGCTGGGTAATACCTACCCTTTCCCTCGTCGGCATCATCGATCGTTCCCTAATCGATTCTCATGTTTAACCACTTCTGCAAAAGGATCGAGGAATTCCAGAGCTGTCAGTGCACTGAGCAACTTCCAACTCCAAGATGGCTACGTCTCATATCCTTGGGAAAAGATGATGCGTAACTCACTGGACACTCCGAACTCAAGCGGCTTCTTCTCCCTGCTCATCCTCCCCAAGGCAGTTGACCCTTCGGGCACGCGCTACAACTCGGTCGAGGACACGTTGGCCCGGGCCAACGCGTGGCTCGACTGCTCTCAGGCCTCAGGAGTCCCCATCGCCTGCACCAGTGTCCAAACTGAGGCCCTACTCACCAAGGTACGAGACGAGTCATTGAACTCACTATCAATTCTGCGAGTCATGGTTCATGCTCGAGCATCGATGCATAGATTTCCGGCGAGACAGCTTCGTCCACTGTGAACACGGGGTCCTTGGCTGACCTCTCCAACTTAGCCAATGTCAGCCTCTACGGCTTCGAGGACTACCACGGGGTGGACATCGGGGTGATCAGGGCCGTCAGGCTTTGGTACACTCCGAAAGCAGGGGAGATGGCCGTCGAGATTAGGCTTCGGGAAGGCGACTCTAAGTTAGGCTTTGCAATTAGTCGAACCGAAGAGGTGTGTTCAATCGTTTTCTGTACTGAATTCTAGTTTGGTCGTCACGTAAATGTAGGAGTTTGTGTTACAGGGGTTCGTCTACATATCGTCTGTGATCGACGACGACAGCCCCAACATTGCGGCCACTAGATCGGGCCTCCGAGAGCTCTTCAGAGAAGCCACGGAAGTCTCAAAGCTACTTGTCGTTTCCAGGGTCGGCGGCGAGAAGGTCCTGCCATGGATGGTCTCCACCTCAGGCGCGATACGGTGCTTCGACACGGTCTCCCTCAGCCAGAAGCTCTCGCTCCACCGCCACGCGCTGAAGCCGATTCTGCTCCACCTGTTCATGTGGGAGAGAGAGATGGTGCCTCCGAGACCGGCGAAAATGGCCGAGAAGCCGGAGGATAAACGATTGCCCTCGCCTCATGTGGGTCGAGTGCTTGATGACTTGGTGTACAGGGGAGGGCCTGACGGATCTCTCACTAGGGACACAGCTGGGGATCTCTCGTTCAGATTCCACAACTTCTCCATCACCCGGAACTGGGTTTGATCGGTCCGACGATCGACGTTGGGTTTCATTAGGACACTTCTTAGACGCACCAAATTCATGGATTGTAAAAATCTTTAAGTTATGGATCCTCCTCGTAAAGCTTAAAGAAGGCCCGTAATTTATCTTATATTGGCTCTCAGATAAATGAGTAGTTATTCTTTATTTATTTTTTCTATATTGACCCTAAGATAGATCGATAATACTAAGAAATGAGCACAGTTATTTTTTTTACCAATTAAAAATTCATCCAAATCCATCCGGCTCATTCCTGAGCTAGACCAAAAATATTCGGTAAATTAGGAAACACGTATCTAAAATTTTAAAATATTCAACTCATATTTAAGTTTCCCTTTCTAAAATTTTAAAATATTCGATTTCCCGCGAATGCTCTTCATCGTCCCTCGTACCTCAGCTTTTTCCTTCCCAACTAGGGATGTAAACTAACCGAACCGAGCCGAACAGTATTAGGTTCGAGCTCGGCTCGTTTAAGTTATATTCGGGCTCAAGCTCGGCTCGAGCTCGAATCGAACTTTTATCACAAGGTTCGAGCTCGGCTCGTTTTAGAATTATCAAGCTCGTGAACAGTTCGAGTTCGGCTCGTTATTAACTCGATTATCAAAGTTAATGAGCTCAACTCGTTAAGCGAGCTCAGGCTCGTTTTTGGACTCGTTTAGAGTTCGTTTTTGTGCTCTTTTTTTACTCATTTTAAAGCTCATTTTAAGGTTCATCTTAGAGTTCGTTTTTTTAGCTCGTTTTTTTGGCTAGATTTAAGGTTCGTTTTAAGGTTCATTTTTTTTTGCTCGCGAGCCTATAAACGAACATGTTTGCGAGCTCACGAGCCGAATATCCTTAAGCTCGAGCTCGACTCGTTAAAACTGTCAAGCTCTAAATCGAGCTCAAGCTCGGTTCGATAAAATAAACGAACGAATTCGAACGAATTTTTTATCGAATCGAGATCCGAATAGCTCACGAATCGTTTGATTCATTTACATCCCTATTCCCAACGAGTCAATCGAATCTAAGGGATGGGAATCTAGGGTTTCTTTCTCGGTGAACGACAACGAAGACCGACGAACAGGAACTCGCGAGACTTCCCAACGGATCTATTCTAAGTTTGAAAAAATGGGATATTTATAGATTTTTAATACCCTTTTAAAACTGAGCATATGGGCTGAACTGGGCGGGCCAATATAAAATAAATTAATATTAATACACGTAGTTGACTAATATTCCTTATTTAATGCACGATTTAGATTATTAATATGACATTGAATAGGATTTTATTTCTTGGATAATCCAAATTGATTACCGATGCGATAAAAACTTCTCTGAAAGTTTAATTCAAATAAATTAACATAATTTAATGTTATATTTAATTTCCTAAAATTGTTAAAGTCAATTTCACACTTTCTAAAAGTGAAAATTTTGGTTACAAAAAATAGATAGCTAATAAAAATGTTCGTTTTTTTATAAAAAAATATATTTCTGAGTAATTAATAAATGAGCAAATAGTTTGTTTTGCTTATTATTTGAATCATAATATTTTATAAAATTGGGGACCTTTATAAATTGTTTAAAATAAAAGAAAATAAGAAAGTTTCAAAAAATAAATAAAAAATTTATGTTACTGCCCAGGATCGAACTGGGGACCTTTAGTGTGTAAGACTAACGTGATAACCACTACACCACAGTAACTGCCTGTTAATTTTTCAGGTTTTAAATTATTGAACAATATTATAATAGATTATTATAAAAAGAAATATTTAAAAAATTATTAAAATATCATCTCACTCATATTTATAACTTATTAAAAATTATATTTGATCTATTAATTAACTTAGGAAATTTTAATTATAAATACTCCCAACAAAAATCTCTCGATCAAACCCTAAAATTTATGGAGCAAAAGTCAGCTGTCGTCCCTCCACGTTTCGAAGACATAAAGAACAAACTAGAAGAGGAGAACAAAAAGAAAGCCATGCGAGCAACCATTCTTAAACTGGAGGCTGAAATTTCTGATTTGCAGAATGAGATTGCAACGAGAGAGGAGAAAGAATTCACAATGGTTGGATTCTGCTTTGCGACTGGACTCGCGTTAATGGCGACTGCGTTTTAATTCTAAGTATAGATAGATATATCATGATAATTTGTTTGGCTTTCTACAAATTCCCAAGGACATGCATGAACTCACATTGCTTGCTAGTAAATTGATTTGTTCCACAGTGAAAGCAAATTTATCTGATTGGATTGGAAGGTATTAATATGTGCATTAAAAAACAACAATATCCCATGCGTTGTGACTGTGATGCTTGAACATTAAATGATCTACAGTTGGTATATGTTTGTTTGTTTTGTTTTTTTAAGTTTCTTGGGCTTATTGTACCTAGAATGATGATTATGTTTATTTTAGACGTCCTTTATAATTTGTTCTCAGATTATATAAAGAGAGATAAATTATGATGTCAATTTATAGTTAAATGTTGGATTATGACTGAAACGCATAAACAAAAAAAATGAGAGTTGTAAAGATATATTTGTAGGAAATGGAGAAAGCCATATGGTAAAAGTCATCATATCCCTAGGTAGTTTAAAAAAGAAGAAATAAGATTCTTCTTGAAATAGTACCTTCATCCCTAGGTCATCATCCTATTGAGGAGATACATTATTAACTGCAGTCTATATACTTAATAAAGAACCTTCAAAGTCAGTTCCATCTACTACATATGAACGTTGGACAGGCAGAAACCAGATTTAAGTAATCCGAGACCCTGGGGTCAGCTGCTTATGCTCATGATAGTTCTCACAAGTATGGAAAACTGAGATGTAGGGGTAAGAAATATATCTTTATAAGATATTATGAGACCTCCAAATGTTATATTTTCATAGAAGAGCAACTAGATGGAACCGTCTCCGAAATAGACTCGAGAGATGCGACTTTTCTCGAAACAGAGTTCCCAATCTGAGATGATGTTGATAAAAATGTTCCTCTATTTGAGGAGGATGAAATATTATCAACAAGAGAGGTGTCAAAAGGGATACCTAAGTCTAGTCAACCGAGTGAGAGTGATATGACGAGTCATGAGTTAACTTCTTAACAGTCCAACTTACGGAGAAGTGTTCGTAAGATCAAACCTAAGAAGAGGTTTGATATTAAGAATGAGGCATTGATTACACTTCCAATTGACGACGACGAACCTCAATCCATTGAGGAAGCATTGAGATGTAGAGTTAGAGAAAAATGAAAAGCTGCAATAGTTGAAGAGATGGAGTCCATGATTCAGAATCACATTTGGGACTTAGTCGATCTTCCTCCTGGCCGAAAGGGCTATTGGGAATAAATGGATTCTCAAAATAAAAGAGGAAAGCTGATGGATCAATTAACAGATACAAAATTTATTTAGTTGCAAAAGGATATACCCAAATGGAGGGTATTGACTTTGAAGAGACATTTTTTCCCGTAGTGAAATTTGTGTCAATACGAGTTATTTTGGTCTTTGTGACACATTATGACTTGGAATTACATCAAATGGATGTAAAAACTGCTTTCCTTAACGATGATCTTGACGAAGAAATCTATATGATTCAGCCAGAAGGTTTCATTGCTGAAGGCCAAGAGCCAAAAGTATGTAGACTTAGAAAGTTTATATATGGGCTAAAACAAGCGTCAAGACAATAGAACATAAGATTTAACGAAGTCATTTTATCTTATGGTTTCGAGATGATCAATGAGGATCATTGTGTTTTCCTGAAAAGGGAAAAAGGAAAGTATGTCATTTTATCATTATATGTTGATGATATGTTGATAGCTGGAAATAACATAGGATATGTGAATGAAGTCAAAAAGTGACTGTCATCACAATTTGATACAACATATATGGGAGAAGTTGAATACATCTTAGGAGTGAAGATCATAAGAGATCGTCCTAAAAGACTTTTGGGTCTGTCACAAGAGTCTTATATAAATAAAATGTTACATCATTTCAGCATGTCAAATTGCAACGTAGAACATACACCTATTGTGAAAGGTACTGTTTTGAGTAAGAGTATGTGCCCTAAAACTCCAGAGGAAATAGTTAAGATGAATAAAAAATCATATGTCAATGCTATTGGTAGTTTGATGTACACTATATTGTGTAGACGTCTCAAAAACCATATGTTTTGAGTAAGAGTATGTGCCCCTACATCTTAGTAATTATTGAGTATGTCTCTGCACGTGCTATGCTTGCATATCCTTTTATTAAGTCAATGACTAAAGAGTCATTTAAAGAACATGTAAAGTCTTTGAAACTTCGTTGAATGTAACAATATTGAAATAACAATCAGATTTTGTGATTTGATTATGTCATTTGCCATAATTTATTCAGTGTATATGTTGTATTTGTTACATTCATATAAGATCTCGGTGAGCATGTTGGCAGGTGGAAATTGGTCCACTCACATGGGTAATCATCTATATTTGTTAAGTACAAATAGGGGTAAGACCATTACTTATGGAATAACTTATGTAGCTTAAATTAGAGACAGATCCATAAATTGAGGTCGCCTTGATAATTGTGTCAAGATAAGATCATTTATGTGTTAATAATGATCGAAGTAAATGAACCCACCATTTACTGAACCTGTTGAAGGCCAGATTAGAATTCATATGTTAAATTCAGGATTAAACATTAGGTATATCTAAATCAAAATCTGTACGATGTTAAATTTGAACGCAACATGTACTCTTTTTAATAAAGAGAATAGCATCGTAGCATGTGATTAATACCACATGTGCTATTGAGACAATAAAGGTAGTAGGAAAATGGATCCTTGTTTCTCTACTATGTGAGACCTTTGAGATTATACGTTAATCTCATTTTTTACCTTAGTGACTATTTAGCAGTTTACTTTAAATTTTAATCAGTGTATGCTACTTTAGCGTGTATCCTATGGCTATGTATGATATGGAGCATAACTAGGAAAGTGACTAATTAAAATGAATAGAGTCTAGCTAAAAAGGAAAAATAAGTATATTTACATCTTTTGATGTTATTCACTGGTCGACCCATTTCTGTTATATATAGAAATGAATGTGAATATTAGATATGAAACATGCTCTTGACATAATGGTCATTATAAGAGATTAGATATGTTCATATTGATATAAATAAAGATTATTTAATCTAGGTAACTAGCAAGACATGGATATCTCCAAGATAATGGCTATGTGCCACTTGAAAATTCGATGGATCCTGGATAAAGGCTATGTGCCACCAGGAAAGAGGTTATGTGTCATGCAGAGTGTGTCTCTAATATATTTGAACAACTAAGTAAAGTGTAATAACTTTATTAGCATTAATTGTTCCGGACGCAAAACTCTAAAGCACACAAGCGTTGGATTTACAATTCTGAGTTCGTTGAAAAGCTTCTGGACCAAATATATATTTATAGACTTGGTCGGGGCGCCCCAAAGGGGTTCCGGGCGCCCTGGGGGGATAAACTTTATCCCCCAATGATCAGATCGAGTCAAATCTCGATCTTGGTCAAAAGTCTGGTCTGGGCGCCCGGAACCCGGGTTCTGGGCACCCCGGAGCCCAAAGTCAACAGATGTTGACTTTTTCGTCCGGGACCTCTTCTCTGGTTCAGTCCCGCCTCGGTTCGGTTCTTCTCCTCCGGATCCGCTCGCTTGGGTGATCTCTGCCATCCGGAAAAGGCTCACCCGAACCCAAGTTCCGGTCTTCTCGAGCAGCCTTCTGCTCCGGCTTCTCGTTCCTCGGAATCACCGCGTGTTTCCTTCTCGCCCACCAACGTACTCATCCGCAGTCTTCGTCCCTCGGTCGCACCCAGTGCCGACCTTCTCGCTAGCTTCATCTCTTGCTCCCCGAGCAATCTTCCGCTCCGACTTTTGTCCCTTGGAACCACCACACGCTTCCTTCTCGTCCACCAGGGTACTCTTCCGCAGCACCTCGTCCCTCGGACGCACCGCGTGTCGTCCTTCTCGCTAGCTGCGTCTTCCGCTCGAGTACTTGTGCTCCTAAGCTCCTGCACACTTACACATAAGGTTAGAAATACACAGGACCTAACTTAACTTGTTGATCACACCAAAACAACCTTGGGGTTCCAACAATCTCCCCCTTTTTGATGTGACCAACCCAAGTTAAGCTAGGGTCAAAAATAGATATGAAAATTAAATAATTTTCAATTTTCAATTTTTCAATAACGTGCAACAAGATAGAAAAATTAAATTTCAAAAATTATAATTTTCAAATTTTCTACCTCCCCCTAGACTTATACTTTTTCTTCTCCCCCTTTGCTTACATAAAAAATTGGGGTTGCAAGAAAAGTCTAAAGGTTGACATTTAGAAACTTATAAAAATCTATCCCAATGATTTTCAGAAAAAATATTTCCAAGTCAAGGAAAAATTTCTAAGTCAAAAAAAATTTGTGAAAAAATTTCTTAGTTTTTGCTATCAAGAAAAAATCTTTCTGAGCCCAAAACTTTATGCAAGAAAAACTTTAAGAAAATTGATAACATTTTAAAAAAAATTTCCTATGCATTTATTTATTTTATTCTAATGCTTTTATCAGAAAATTTTAAATTTTCATTTTAATTTATCATAATTTCTTAACTTTGAAGCAAGAAAATTTGAACATGTAGAAATTTGTATAAATTGTAACATGTTATTTTCTATTGTATTTTGAATTCCTAATTTGCAAAGATATTTTGATAGTATAAATTCAAATTTAATAGAATTTTTCAATAATATAATTTGTAAAAATTCTTTCGGCAATGTTTTTACTTTGCAAAATTTTTCAGAAGAATATTTTGTAATTCGCAGAAGTATTTTGTCATAATTTCTAATTTGCAAAAATCTTTCGACAAAATATTTTGTAATTCACAAAAGTTTTTCGGCAAAATTTCTAACATGCAAAATTCTTTTGTCAAAATATTTTCTAACTTGCAAAATTCTTTTATCAAAATATTTTGTAATTCGTAAGAATCTTTCAAGATAATTGGTAAACTGGAACACTCTTTCGATAATTCAATTTTTAAATCACAAAAATCTTCAGGCAACTTTTCTATTGAATTATTCGATAATTCAATCTTTAAATCACAATAATCTCCATGCAACTTTTCTATTGAATTGGCCAGATGTTCTGAGGGTAGAGGTTACACCTTACTTACCTCATCGGCCGTTGGTTCTCCCCCTGTTGAATTACTTTCTTCTGAAGACTCTCCCCCTTTCTCGATGCTCATTTTGGTTGAGCTTTCTTCATCTTTAGGTGGGTCTTCTGTTATGATTGTTGTTTCAGCAATTTCTTTAGTCTCGGATTTGACTTCTTCTGATTCTTCATGAATCTTCAAGAACTTTTCCCAAAGTTCTTTTGCGCTTTTGTACTCGCCAACTCTATTGAAATCTTTATTTGGTATTACGGTTAGAATGTGAAATTCTGCCCGACCATTTGCCATTGACTCGTCACGTTGCTTTTTGTTCCAGAGGCGTAGATTGAGTTCTTTTCCATTCGTTGTCTGTGGTGTTTCATAGCCAAATTTTAATATTAAAGAAATACCAAAATCAGAATTAAGATATACCTCCATTTTTTGTTTCCAAACGGCAAACTCCCCCTCGAATGCTGGTGGGTAGTCGCTAGCTCCGACCATCGTTTTGTTGCTTCAGACGGCGGTTAGTCCTTCTAAGGTGTTTCGGCTCTGATACTACTTGTAGGACCGTTAGGCAGGCTAGAAGGAGGTTGTTGGATATCCTGTAAACATAAAAACAAACAAACCTTCCTCAAACTCTTTAAGATAACACTTGCATAAATAGATTAAGCAGTAAATTTAAAGTATAAAATAAGAGGCACCAGTGTTTACTTGGTTACAACCGATGTGGTTGTTAATCCAAGGAAAATTAAGCCCAATATCAATCTCCTTTAGGCGGAGAAGCCTCTTACAACGTTGACGCACAAAAAGAAAGAAGCTCAACTAAAACTCTAAAGTACACAAGCGTTGGATTTACAATTCTGAGTTTGTTGAAAAGCTTCTGGGCCAAGGCTATATTTATAGCCTTGGTCAGGGCGCCCCGAAGGGGTTCCAGGCACCCTGGGGGGATAAACTTTATCCCCCAATGATCAGATCGAGTCAAATCTCGATCTTGGTCAAAAGTCTGGTCCGAGCTCCCCGGAGCCCAAAGTCAACAGATGTTGACTTTTTCGTCCGGGACCTCTTCTCTGGTTCAGTCCCGCCTCGGTCCGGTTCTTCTCCTCCGGATCCGCTCGCTTGGGTGATCTCTGCCATCCGGAAAAGGGCTCACCCGAACCCAAGTTCCGGTCTTCTCGAGCAATCTTCCGCTCCGGCTTCTCGTCCCTCGGAATCGCCGCGTGTTTCCTTCTCATCCACCAGCGTACTCATCCGTAGTCTTCGTCCCTCGGTCGCACCCCGTGCCGACCTTCTCGCTAGCTGCGTCTCTTGCTCCCCGAGCAATCTTCCGCTCCGGCTTTCAACCCTCGGAACCACCGCACGCTTCCTTCTCGTCCACCGGGGTACTCTTCCGCAGCACCTCATCCCTCGGACGCACCGCGTGCCGTCCTTCTCGCTAGTTGCGTCTTCCATTCGAGTACATGTGCTCCTAAGCTCCTGTACATTTAAACACAAGGTTAGAAAAACACAGGACCTAACTTAACTTGTTAATCACACCAAAACAACTTTGGGGTTCCAACAGGACATGCCCACGCTCCCCACTACTCTTGATGGAAAAGACCATCATACCCCTAGACCATTGTAGATATCTACAAAAAAAGGAAAGATTTTAATAAAATTAAAATATCTCTTTTTAACCATTGTAGATAACCATAAAAGGAAAGATTTTAACAAAATTTTGTTTTTTAAAAAAACTTCCTTTTCTATTAAGTTATGGTCGACCCCTTGCTTGGGTAGGAAGGATAATCAAAATGGGTGAATGTGAGGCTTTATAGAGGCTAGAACAGGGACCTAGAAGAGGAATTGATTTTGGTCTTCTGATGAGCTTGAGCTTCCTGTGTTCAACCAGAACACTCAACTTAAGTTTATCAATAATAACTCATACCACTAAAGAGTTATTATTGAACTACCGCACCAATCTCATATTACATTATGAGCTCCTTCTTATCATGAGTGCGTTAATCTCCCTGTGTTTAAGATATCGAATGTCCATTAATTAAATGAGTTACTAACAACTCACTTAATTAACATCTAGTTCCAAGAGTAGTACCACTCAACTTCATTGTCATACCGGAACTAAGTCTACCTGCAGGGTTTAAATGACAATCCTTATGAGCTCCTCAAGGGGGCATCATTATCCTAATAAATAGGATACAGTTTCCTTCTATAATCAACAACACACGATATAAATAATATTATTTACCAACTTTATCGGGCCTATTGATTTAACGAATAAATCTTAGCCTTTGATAAATTAAAGAAATAAATACTAAGTACATGTGCTTGTTATTATATCGGGATTAAGAGTACGCATATCTATAATAATAAATGTTCTGTTCTTTTATACAGTCAGTATAAAAGAAACACCTCAAATGATCCTACTCAATACACACATAGTGTAATTTTATAGTCAAAATAAACTAATACCAAATTACACTACAATCATTCTAATGGTTTGTCTAAATCCATCTTGATTGTGAGCTACTATTTATAATTTATAAGGAACTGATAACATGATCTTCTGTGTGACACTACACACCATGTTATTTACAATATAAATTAAATGGACAACTGCATTTAACTAAATGCAGACATTTGACCAATGTGATTCTTATTTCAAAATATATGTTTATACAAAAAGCTAAGCTTTTAGTATACATTCTAACAGTAGGGGGAGTTAGATTTTTTTTTTCAAATTCTGAATTCAAATCAGTTTATCTTTTACTTAGTGTTGTAATTTCTTTTATTGCAAACTTTATACTTGAAATATTTTTTTTATTTATTTGGCTTTTATTACCCTAATTTGAATTTGAGTTGATGCACATCAAAAAGGGGGAGATTGTTGGACCTCGTAGTTATTTTGATGTGATCAACTAAATTAGGGTTGGGTCTTGTTTGGTTTTGATCTCTGTGTCTAAGTGCGGTGGAGCTTAGGAACACAAGAAGTTGAGCGGAATATGCAGCTAGCGAGAAGGATGACACGGGAAGGGAGCCAACAGACTCGATGCATCCGAGGGATGAAAGGGTTGTGAAAGAGTATACCGGTGGACGAGAAGAACTCGCGACGTTCGAGGGATGAGAAGCTGAAGCGGAAGCCTGCTCGAGGAGAAGGTTGGAAATTAGGTTCGGATGAGCCTTATTTCAGTTGGCCGCAATCACCTAAGCGAACAGAGCAACGGAAGATCCAAAAGAATGCTGAAGTTATTTTTATGCTGCAGGCAGAGGGCGCCCTCCATAAGTATGGGAGGCGCCCTCCATAAAGGATGAGAGGCATTCTCCATAAGTATGGGAGGCACCCTCCATGCTTATTGAGGGTGCTCTGGACCAGTCTTTGTAGCCATTTGATAATGGATAAAGTTTTATCTGCTGTCTTGCTGGAGCATAGGAAATCGATTCGATACTGATGAACGGTATCTCTGATCAGTAATACAGGTAAAATGAATATGAGATATATGATTTATTGATCCAGTATTTATGGACCAAAGAATTCTTGTACTATATCTTTTTCTTAAATATCAATTTAACTTTAAACATAAATGGAAAAAATAATCGATTCGGTACTACTGAATTGAACGGTATCTCTGAACAGTAAATATGGGTAAAATGAATATGAGCTATATGATTTGTTAATTTTAAAATTTAGGTATGTGATTTGAGTATGGTAAAATTTTAAATACGTGGTTAGGTAATTTGTTGAAAAATAGTCGATTCGAATTATGAGAACCGGACCGGTTAAACCATTGTCACGTGACGACCATGCCTAATTTCATCCGAGTTCCGACCACATCAATACCATTGCCGAGGCTTAACACTTCTTTCAAGTTCCCTCCATAAATTGCGTTCGGGTCCGGCCGTTAACGAGATCCCCTCCCTTCGAAAGCTCTTCTCGTCGTCTCCGATCTCTCTCCCGCACTCGCCTTCTTCTCTCTCGAATTTCCCAGATTCCTCCGGTTCCGCTCGCGAAGTCGATTCAATTCGCTTCCTCAAGCTCGATCCGGATCGTTTCTTGCTTTCGCTCGAGTGGAATCGACGTTGAAGAGGCGGATCTGTCCCTTCCATCGTCGCGAGTTGGATCGAGGTGAAGGGAAATTCCTCTCTCTTTGACATCGACGGTATCTCTGTCGGAATTTTGGAGCAAAGGATTTCCGGGATGGAATTCAATCCTTCGGATAGCAGTGGTAAGAGTTTACTAGCATTTTCCCCTCCGAGTGATTGTAGTGCTGTGGTTTAGGATTGTGTTAGGTGATTTTTTTAAACAATAAATTTGTAATAATCATCTTTCATCGCGTGCGAGGTTGTGATAATTTGTGGGAGATCGCTCTTCTCCAGGGGGGAGCTAGGGTTTCTTGAACTCGATAGCTGATACGGTTGGTCCTAAATCGGTCTTTGCATCGTTTGATAGTCGTCTTTGGTGAGATGACAGAGTTGATGAAGGATGGATTCATGGTCCTGACGATCCTGTGCTCTGTCTGACGTCCTTACATTCGGAGGGTAATCTGTTCGTCCCCCACTCTCGACATGTCATTAGTTGATGTCTTTATCGTCGGGATGATATTGTTGAATCTTTTGGGTATACAATTATGGAAATGGGGTTTGAGTTTGGACGATGGTGCTTAAATTCTTTCCTTTCATCCTTGAGCAAGGAGGCCCAAGAAGATTCAATAGACTTCGGTTGAGATATAGTCTAAGGTGCATATCTTCCATTAGTGATTAGAAAAAGTGTTGCTAATTAATGGTAGCCTTTACTTGCCACATTATTATCCCACTTTGATTTAACTCAAACGTCACAGCCCAAGTCGTCGGGCCTATTCTTGTTGCTGTTGTAGGTCTTTTTTCTTTGGCGGTCAAAGCCAAAGCCTAAGGTTTAGTAGGTTTTTTTCTTTGGTGGTCTGTGACTCTGTGTTGTTCTCATTAAAAGGCTTGCTTGAACTAACATTCAGATCACTCTAGATATCATAAGTCTGTATGGGGGAAAGGCCTCAAAACTCAAATGGATTATCAATGGAATGCAACAAATTCCCTATATGTACAAGAGGAGATCCCTTTGGAAAACCTTGGGTTCCTCACACCATGAGAGGCCTTGACTCAAACAATGTTGTTGTTGCTGTAACAAAGATAATTTTATACCAAGCATCCATGTAGGAGCTTGAAGTCTTTGTTTGGGAAAAAAATCTTGAATTGTTTGGCGAACCATGTTTCCAGTTTTCCCCCTCGTGTACTTGTTGGTCTATCTCCCTACAAAGTTAATTGACTAATCAGCATTTTAAGGGCGTGCCTTCAAACCAGGTGAACTTGCTCTTCCCTTCTTAGTTTAGAGAAAAATAGATGCAAGCCAAGCAATTGTGGGCCTTGTCTCTACAGATTGTGATGATTTAAAGTCTCACTCACTATGATTACAAGACATTTTCGCATTTTGGATGATGTTACCTTGGTGCTGCTCCAAATCAATTAACCAACACCTAATATATGTTCTTTAGACACCATTCAGTTAGTAATATTACTTTTATCCTACTATTCAGAGTCTAGTCATAGCAAGAAAACAGGTGTTGCATTACTAACTAGATTAATTTTCTTCTGTTACTACTCGCTGTATATTTTAGAGATTTCATAGTGAAATAGCCGTCTCCTTAGCTATTGTGTGATTTTGAGGGTTCATTGCCATGCTTTATTACCGGTTTTGTAGACCTCATTTATTTTTCATTTCTTATGAAGATGACTTGTATTCGTAAAGGCATTAAGAATCCTGCACATTGTATCTACAAGTATGCTTTAAATATGGTAGTTCTTGATAAATGCAGGAACTGATGATGATCTTCCTCCACCCCATCAGAATAAGGGTATCAGAGGACACATGATGACAGGTTACAAGAGGAACGTTGTTGGTGCTATGCCCTATTCCAGGATGCAAAATGATATGGAAATCCAAATACATCAACTTGAGCAGGCAGCATACAATTCAATTCTGCGAGCTTTTAAGGCTCAATCTGATGCCCTTACTTGGGTAATTGTCTGCTTGAAGTTCATATTGTTACTTCATCACCGTTTCTTGGTTTCGATTATTATTCTGTATGTATAAATTGGATGCCTTTGGGAGCAATGTCTTCAGGAGAAAGAAAGTCTAATAACTGATCTACGAAAGGAGCTTAGAGTATCAGGTGAGGAACATAGAGAACTATTAAGTAGGGTGAATGTGGATGACATTATTCAAAGAATAAGGTCAGTCAATGGATCAATCAAAAGAATTGCATTTTCAGCTTCAGTTTAATGTATTTTGTTAATTGCTTCATATTTTATCAATTTTTTAAATAGGGAATGGAGACGAGAAGGTGGGCTTCAGTCTGGGTTGTTTAATAATATTCAATTGGATGGTCCTACTCCCAGTCCTAGCATTTCAGCTTCTCATAAGAGGCAACGTACTCAGGCTGCACCCTCATTGTCTTTCGACGCACCATCTCCTGGTTTGCACTTGCAGCCTTCATCATCAGCTGCAAAAAGGAGAACGGCAATAGGTGCAAAGGGAAAGAAACCTAAGACAGTAAGTATCAGGTCAATAAAATTTACTCGATGCCATTCTTCTGACATTATGCAATTTATCATGCATTCTAATTCTCGTGTTGAAGTTACATCCACAATACAGAGTCAAGCAATACCTAGTGCTGCTTCAACAAAAACTATGCAGTATCCTTCTGCAGGTCCTAGTGGAAGAGGCCAAGTTCCTGCATGCAAGAATTCTTCTGGTGCACCTGCTGTTAATGAAGCAGCTAAAAAAATTCCATGTGACCCACTAATTGGGCGAAAAGTCATGACTCGGTGGCCTGAAGATAATAACTTCTACGAAGCTGTTATCATGGAATACAATCCAGTGGCAGTAAGTCTTCTCAGTTCTTTAAGTTTTTTCTCCTTGAATCCTTCAGCATTGCAAATTCTTTTGATATTCTGATTATCTAAACTTAATAGGGCTTGCATGGTCTGATTTATGACGTTGGCACAGGGAAGGAGACATATGAATGGGTCAATCTTAAGGAGGTAAGTAGATAGTCCTGTCATGTTAGAATATATGATTCATATTTTGTTCAGGAGTTTATTGTAACAACTTCAGTTGTGATTTCACTCCTGAATCATGAGAAAGTTGAAATAATATGAGAGTTTTAAACGGCTAGGTTTAAATTAGATCCTTTCTGGTTCACATTTCAGTAGTTGTGCTTTGTCTCCTGGACTTGCTGGTTTCGGTGTGATTTGACATCATTTGGATTCTAAATCATAATTGGTTGACATGAGTTAATTATTTTCATGCTGTATTGTACCCTCTTTATTATACATCATCACAGATTCTTCCTGAAGATATAAGATGGGAAGGTGGGGATCCAGGTATCAGCCATCGTTCTGGTCAGAGCATTAAGAAGCCCTCAGGCCGCACTCGTGCAGCTCCAGGAGCAGGGAGAGGAAGAATAACCAGGAAGAAACAGGCGAAGAAAGATTTTCCACCATTCCAGAATGGCATCAACAAGAAGAGCCTCGACCACTTGGAGATCTTCAACACCGAGATGCTCATAAGAGAAGTAACAAAAATTTTAAATCATTCATTTTCATTATTCCTATTTTAACACTCGCAGTCCTTTGAATTAGGTGGAGAAGGTTTTTGTTGCAAACCATCCTGATCCTGTTGCCATGGAGAAGGCCAAGGCGTTGTTGAAAGTAAGAAAAGCTTTCTTTTTTGGTCTCTCGTGTTACTAATCAATGTTGAGTGACACCCTGCAGGAGCATGAACAATCGCTGATCGATGCAATTGCGAGGCTGGCGGGTGCATCTGATGGCGAAAGTGGTAACTAGGTATAAGAAAAATCCTTAACATCATATATATAAATTTTTTATTCGAACTAATAAAAAACTTAATTTTTTCTATCTTGAAAACTTTAATACTTATTTATTATAAAAATTTTAATTTATAATGTCTTTAAAAAAGTTTATATTCCTTTATTTTAATAAATATGTAATGTGTATAGAATTATGGGATTCTAAAGAAATTTATTGTCAAAATTTGGATTTATTAGATTTATATATTTTTTTATAAAGATTTAAATATAAACAGATAGATGTCTAGTTCTATAAAACTTTGTTGTAAAAATGTGCATTTCATGTTTACAAAATGTCAATCTAAAATTTTTTACTATTGTAAAATTAAAATGCATAACTTTATCACTCAGTCTGCTTTGTGACACATGATCTGTCATCGCTAAGAACCAAAATGCTGTTACTATCCCGTCTGGAATTAAGTTGGTCTCTTTTTTCCCCCTTTTATATTGGCAGAAGGAGACGAACACCAGTTTTCACATGGAGCAGGATCATGGATGGAGAAACCAGCAACACCAAGCTAATCTGATGTCGATGGCACAGGTCACAGGCGGTTTTTAGAGGACCTTACAATGGTGACGACCACCACCTGGAGATGCCAAAGACTATGATACTAACTTATGAAATCCTTGTGTCTATATTGCTTTATACTCGGTTGACATACAGTGGCAAAGGAACACGGCAGCAGCCCAAGGATTGGAAGCTGAAATTACAAGCAAATGCAGCTTAACAACTCACTGGTCGGTACCTTGAAAATGCTCAGGTGAAGGGTCCAATTCTCGGTACTTGTACGCATTCTTCCTGACATTTGAATGCATTATTGCAATTACAAACAATGCAATTACAAACAAAGAGTTTTGCTAAATGCAATGGCCCAACAGAAGCCATTAAGTGCATATGAAGTTCATTGATGGCACGTAAACACAAGAGTTACAATTCGAATCCAATGCAAAAATATAAATAATTTTAATTTAAATTTGATTAGAAATGAAATTCAAACTTGAGTTTAAAAAAGTTTAGATCAAACTTAAACAAATGAATTGTGCTAATTTTTTATTTGAACATAATTAAATTATAATTTTAAAAAAATAATAAATTTGAGTTCAATTCAAGTTTTTAAATTTTAATTTGAGTATATTTATTTAAAAAATTATGTAAAATTAAAGATGATTAGTGAATAATCAAGTAAAATATTATGAATTTAAATTTGTCATCCCAAGTTATCCCAAGCTTGTCATCCCATAGAAGTTGGGAATATGCTTGCTTCGTGGCCATCTCTAACCAATATCCAACAAACCATTTGGAAAAAAAAAAAAACCAAGCTGACCGATTTGATCAATCAAGGTCTCACTAAAAAACAGTTAGAAATTTGCAGTCAGATGCTAAATTGTGTAGTCTAATTCAATAATCACGATTTTTCCATTGGCAAGCTAAATTGTGCTCAGTCACGAAGCACAACAAGAAGACGAACCCTGAGCACAGAAATTTAATCTCACACTTTATTCAATGTCGGCAAAAGTCGCAGAAGACAATGGAACCTATGCCAAGAATGAGTTCTCTTGCCTCTTCATCCTTCCAACTTTTATACTTGCAGCGTCGGGCTGTCAGTTGCCAGCCCCATGGTATTCAGACCATTATCGACATAGACAACCGACCCAGTCACAGCCGATGCAAGTGGAGACACCAAGAAGGCTGCTGCATTGCCGACTTCATCTGTATAAACAAGTTTACTTTGTTATATGAAATAGTTTGCTCAGTTATTTTGATGGACAACATGAAATAGTGGACAAATCAGTTGTGAATTGTGTCGTGACCTGCAAGCAATTCTTTCTGTAACGGGGCATTCACATATGAATAATCAATCATCTTTTCGATGAATCCAATGGCTTTCGCAGCTCGACTTCCCAGAGGGCCTGAGCATATCAGATTCACATACCATGTTTAGGTGACATTGAAAAATGGTTTGCTGGGGTGAGTTCAGTTAACAATAAAAAGAGGAAACTGCCCAACTAATGGGAGTGAGGTTTGAACAACCCAAGTGTAACATACAAGGAAACATTGACACACACCTGCAGATATTGTATTGACTCTAACTTGACCTTTTCTTCCGGCTTCAAAAGCCAGCACCTACATCCAAAAACAAAAGCAATACTAGATGAAAACATCAAAATTACTGAATCTATATTTTGCCAAATATAAGCTTAGATGAGTGAACTACCATATAGTTTGGGTTTAAATATTTCCAAACACTACCCGGACTTGACAATCAATTTCATATACAACAATTACAGAAGAGTTGAACTTACTTTTGTATCGCTCTCCAATGCAGCTTTTGCTGAGCTCATTCCACCTCCGTATCTGCAAGTTGATGCAAGAACTAAACAAGTATTCCAAATTATAAACTTTGGAATAACCGAATAACAAGGAAAAAGGTTATACCCTGGGATTGTCCTTTCAGAAGCTATGTATGTCAAAGATATTGAAGCACCGCCTGCCATGTTTAACGGAGACATCCAAAACAAAGTGAAGATGAGATATAAAATCTATGTGCCAACAAGAAAAGGAATTGTTTGATAACCTAATTTTGGGTTTTATTATAACTACTAGCATTGCTTTATTCTGTCCGTAAAGAAGAAGATATAATGATGGATTGATAATGATGTTCTTGTCAGGATCTCAAGTTGAAATATACACACAAATGGAACATGCAGTTGTTTTGTTTTCATGGAATCGAAAGAAACCTGGATTCATTATTGGAAGAAAGTGCTGAAGCAGGGAGACAAAAGAGTAACTCGAAGCTGAAATTGCAGCAAGATACCCTCTTCTAGATGTCTCCAAGAGTGGTTTCGTTACCTGTTTATGAAAACCATAATTTAGAACTAAAGTAAAAAACATCATGATTATATGATGGTGTAAGGTAGTACCTCTGGTCCATTGGCAAGAGAATGCACGAGGATATCAATGCTTCCAAAATCTTTCGTCACAGCCTCTGCCACTTCCTGCACCAAGCAGAAGAAGGCATCAGTAACACGAGCGTGTGAAAAATCAAATGAATTATCATTCCAGGCTTTAGTTCTGTTTACACTGTCTCTTGGAGAAAAAAATGTTTAATTAGCGTACAGAAAGGGGAATTCAAGTTGGTGAAGACAAGGAGTTGGTGCCTACCTTAACAGTCCAATTTGAGGATCCAGCATAGCGTTTGTTTGTCTTGACCTAAATAAACACCATACAAGCTGCTGATTATGATCATAAATTGGAATAAGTGCCAGGAACCAATTTTATCAAAAGCTTCTTTTACATACATCTTCAGGAACATCATCAGGAGTATCGTAAACAGCATCAAGAGGATATACTTTGACAATATCCATCAGTGAGCCATTTGGCAATCTGTAAATACAATCTGAGAAAGATAACTACTGAACATGAAAGAGAAAAAAAAATAAATACAACCATGTATGCCCCAGATAATAGAGGAAGGCATACTTCCGTGACTCATCAAATTTGCCACGCCTTAAGCTTGTCTCAAATATGTTCAGTGCCTATTGATGAATGATCCAACAGAAGGTTAATATTTCAGTGTTTATCTAATTACATAATAACAGACTAAAAAAGACTTCGGAAGCACTTACAGGCACCCATGTACCAACAAGTATTTCTGCCCCAGCAGCGGCAAGAGCCTTTGCGATTGCCCAGCCATAACCATTATCATCAGCAACTCCAGCAATAAATGCCCTTTTACCTAAATAAGAAGAACACATTATCATCAGTATTCCCAGCAACCAAAATGTCATAAAATTTAGGAATCAAGCATTAGGATATGTGATTTTCTTAATGTAGGTAGTGAAATATAGAACCCCAGTATCCAAAAGATGTAATGAAATATGACTCTCATTAAAAATGTTATATAAAACACTGCATGGTGAAAAAGTGTAAATAAGAACAGAATTTTGACATCTGATATAAGGTAACTCAATTGATTGTTCACAATGCATAATGATAAGCCGGAGCATGAATGTAGGCAGTCAAACATAACAATCCATATACCCATCAGATGTTATCAAAAATGGGTTACCCTTATAAATACAAGATAAAACACTACATGACAAAAGAAACAAGGAAAAACAACAAGCAAACTATGATAAGAAAATAGTCCTGTAAGAAAACAAAACTACGTAGGTCATAAGTTACAGAAGTAGTCCTGAAATTTCAAGGAAAGTGACAGGGCAAACTATGAAGAACCATATATATATACCTCTTAGATCAATAGGCAATCCATATGCAATCTCTTTCTCACTTTCCCCAGACATTGCCCTGATAGCAAACCTTTGACACTTTGAAGGAGAAGAATATCTCACACAGAGAGGCTGGGGAGACAAGGAACTTGGTGAGTTTGCTGAACTTTGTTTGGTTACTTTTAGAGTGGACCCAGAAATTGCCATCCTAGTGGTGAACAATCTCCTGGGAGAAGAGACGCAAGCCTTTGCTGCCGTAGCTTGCAAACCAGTAGCAACTAATGCCTCCATTGTCTCTAGCAGTAGTAGAAACCTGAACAAACCACAGAACAACAGTGGGTTTGCCATCATAAACACTCATTTAGATCCGCTGTCTTATGCAGATGCAAAGTTTTCTAACTTACAGACATCCAGCTTCACCATTAGCATTCCAAAAAGCTAAAAACTAATGAGGTACTAGCTTTGCATATATCAAGAAACACACAACGAAATGTAACCAGCAAACGTAAACACCAACACGTCGGATGGTTAGGAAGGATAACTATCTAAAATCCATTGTTTGTCCCTAGAATGAACTAAAAACTTTCTTGCATGGAAGGTTTCCATTTGGGCTCTCACAAATGACAAATCAATTTTTTTCATACGAACATTTTCATGTATCAAACAACACACAACCAAGGGCAGTCGGCAAACAAACACTTTCATGTTGGATGCTTATGAGCTAGGAAGTATAATCAAGAAACACGCTATTCAAGTCTAAAATTAGCTAAAAGCTCCACTTTATCCAACGCTTCCATTTCGGATCCTCGCCAGTCACAGATCAAACATTTCACATGAATCTTCGACTAACATTACGACCTTGTGAAACAAAACATCACAAGAACAAAAGAGGATCCCGAAAAAATTTTAATTATTAGAACGAGAACAATTTCAGCTGAGATAAAAGTAAAAAATAAAGAAAAATATACCAGAGATCTCAAACTACTCGCTGGTGACAAAAATGCTGAGAGAGGAAAGACCCGAATAAGCGGAGATCTCTCACCTTTCGGAGGACGACGGGCAAGCGCCAAGGGCAGTGGCTGGCCTTCGGATCAATCCGACGTTAGGCTGCTCTGGTTAAATCGAAGCGTATTTCGATGACACCGAGGAGCTGAGATAGAAACTGGTCCGCAGTCCTGCGGAGTGATCGAGAGAGAGCGCCGCGTTTGTCTTTGAGCTGTCAATGGCGATGCGTTAGGGTTTAACCTTCGAGTTGGCGGAGCTCGAACTCAGTCGCTGAGTTCACCCATTGAGTCACTTCAGCCCGTGATCGCCTTTTGAATCACGTGAAGACACGTGTCCTGCTTGGATATTAGATTGAATTAGATAATTAATTAAAAAAAATCTTCTGCACGTTGTTTAAATTGAATAAATTATTTTAAAATTTGATATTTAGCAACGTATAAGCAACAAATAGACTTTATGTATGCAAGCAAAAAAATATAAATTTTAAAAATAATAATTTTTTAGATAATTAAATGTATGTGTATATTAAAAATAATATCATAATTCATGTTAATAAATATAATTAATTTACTAAATATCAATGTAATATCACTTTGGCTTATATAAACTTAATGGAATTTCATTGATTGCTCGCGAATTCTCATCTTGACCTTTATTTTGGCACTGTTTTACTCATTTAGAAGTAGAGACGGATCAATCCGTGGTGGGACGGATCAGTTTGTGATAAGTCAACTATTTAGTGGAGTGGGACGAGTTGACCCGTCAACTTAGCAGGTTAAAAAATTTTCAACCCAATCTAATCCAAGAAGGATTACGGATTTGACGGGCCAACCCACAGGTGTATCATAATTTTTTTTAAAAAAATTAAATATTTTGTATCTTCAATGTTTACTTCAGAAAAATTTCATCAATCAAATGTATTCATAAACACATATTTTAAATATAAATAGGCACAAATGAGTATTTATGTAGGATGAAAAGTATTATTTTTATTTTAAAATTATGATAAAGAAAAATAATAAATTGACATAAAACTTAACTTACATGTATTTTTCAACCCGTGGATAAATCCAAATTAATCACGAATCGACCCGCGCGGGTCGTAGACCTAAGTGGGTTGGCCTATGACGAACTTAGATTGATAAAAATTTAATTCAATCTGTTTAAATTGTTTGATAGGATAGATTAATCCGATGATCCAATTTAAATTGACAGCTATATGAAAAAGTTATAGATTATCCAAGGATTTTTCTTAAGAGCATGTCCAGCGTCATCTTCATTCTTCACTCTTAAAGTGACAATATAATTTTATATTTTTATAGTTTATATTGAGCAAAGAGGCATTGCTTTTGATTTTTTACAATTACAAAATTATATTTTAAAGAGAAGTATAGTCTATTAGGATTTTAATTATCTGAATTTATCTCTAATAACCTCAAATCTCACCATCCACGTGTCTATGTCATCCGCATGTTAATTCCAATCATTATTGTTTTCTCACATTCATATAATATTGCAATCCACTTGGAAAGCAATCTACTTTTTCAAGGACAATGAATACTTTATTTTTATTTTAATCCATTGTTAGAAGTAAATTATTTTTCCCATCCTCTGACAGCCACCCCCTCTCTTTCCCCTATTAAATTACCTTTTAACCCTTATTTCTTTAAATAACAAGTTATGTTTTTCTAATTTTATTTACTTCTTTAGTTTTTTTCAATTTTATTTACTTCTTTAGTTTTATTTTTTTAATAAATTTTATTTATTATTTTTCCATTTTTATCTATATTTTACTTTTAAATTTTTTATAAATAATAACCCCTGAAATTTACTATTAAAAAAATAAAAAATTACAGGAAATCTAATTCTCTATTCCAATATTACTTGTCTCTGTTCCCACTCATTACCTCAACCCACCGTCGGCGGCACCATCGACGGTCCTCGGTCGCCGCCTCGATTAAAATTATAACCTAAGGGGAAGGTGAACGTAGTGGGATCGCATCGATGCGATCAGCGCCGAAATTTGGCCGGATTTGAGCAGACTTTCCTTCACCATCGATCTGAGTCCCTGCTCAAATTCGGTCAAATTCCGATGTCGATCGTGTCGATGGCGATCCTCCTCGGTTTACCTTTTCCCTAGGGTATAGTTATGATCGGGGCGACGACCAGAAGCCGTCGGTAGCGAGCTGGAGGCGACGAATGAAACACGGGGAGAGAGAAAATTGGGGACATAGGATCCGATTTTATATTACAAATATAAAAATAGTACGATATTCTTGTCGAAAAAATACTTAATAAAAAAATTTAAAAAAACAAAAATAAATGGAATAAAACATAATATAAAGGTAAATAATATGATGGAGCTGAGAGCGAATGTGTGAAATGTGAAAATCTACTACTAAAAAATAAATAAAATATTACAAATATATAATAAAAAATTATTTAAAAAGAATAAGATTGATAAAAACTGATTAAAAAATAAAACTGTTAAAAAAAATTTGATAAAAAACTGATTAAAAAGAAATAAAATTTTGTAAAGAAAAAACACGGACAGTTAATAAGGGCCAGGGGTATAAAGGTCAAAAAATGAGTGGGGCCGGGTGGTGAAGGTGTCAGGGGAGGGGGGAAAAGCAGGTCTCTTGTTAGAGCAACTGCAATGCCATTAACGCATCACGCGTTAATGGCAATATATTATTAATATATATGTACGTTTTTCTCAATTGGTAGCATTAACGCGTTTAAAGAATTGAACGCGTTAATGCTACAGTACATGCACAGTGCTTCCACGTAGATATTAACAGGCTCTATTAACAGAGCATTGCAGATGCTCTTAGAATAAGAAGATCCTACCTTTATCTAATGTTAATTTATATGAAATGTTTGACATAGTCCTTTTAAATACTGATGAATCTTATAGCGGTTGGGAACTGGTGGTGGAACAATCTGAGCATGGATAAAATAATACTATAACACTGCTTTAGTGAAGTAAAAGATAGATGATCTTGTCGAAAATTAAGTCGGACGGATCGTCAGATGAGATGGTTGGAATGTTAACTGAATTATTATCGGACGGAGGGAGAATATTGAGATGACTTCTATGTTGATCAAGTCGTCAAAAGTTATTCGGTCAATGCTACCTGCAGTCAGTGACCGGGTCGCCCCGATCTCTGGTACCCCAATACTCAACGCAGATCCAACGAATATATAAGGAACAAACTAATAGTAAAATGCTGAAATGAATGTAGAGTGTGTACGATAATGTACCCTAGCCCAAGGGGGCGGCCTCTAGTGGATCAGCGAGCTGGTCGGGACGCTGCTCGAGTTATCGTGACCTGGAAGAGCAGACAACTCTGAGCAGGATGAAGAGCAGGATCTGACGACACCTAGCCGAATGCGACCTGGATCCGAAAGACGACATACAGGCCGGGATCTCGCCGCGCCACATCGGTCTGGATATGACATCGGCACGCAGGTCGGGATATGAGATCAGCATGTAGGCCGGGACACCACATTGGCACGATGCCGGAACACAACAACGACTCGATGACTAAAGCAAAATAGAGACTAAGACTCCGAGAGACGAGGGCGTCGAGTGGTTAGATTGACAGCGGCAAGAGAGGCGGTGCTATGGTATCCTAGAGGGCTATGTCGGAGGCGACGGATCGAGAGGTAGCAGTCAGGGAAGGAGTTATAGTGTCGGGCCGACAGCTCGGGGATATTCGCAAAGGCCTTGCAGCGAAGGGGATGCTAGTCGAGACCGTAACAACACAGCGACACAGACAGTGGGGAAGAAGGAGGTGCCAGTGCGACTGGTCCAATGACCAATCGACTAGTCCCAGTACATTCTCACACACTCATCCTTGGAGTCGCCTTTGAAGTCCTCTTCCTCGACTTTCGTCCCTCATATGCACCCGAGCCCGCGGCTCCTCTCCGTGCCATCCTTCACTTGCCTTGAAGTCCACTTCCCTCAGCTCCATTCCATTGCTTCTCGTCCAGCGGGCCCTCGGATGTCTTTCATACCATCCTTCACCGACTCAAGGATCCGAGCCCTTGGATGAGTTTCCCACACTTGGCCGCACCAAGTTCTCATGTGTTTCACCAAGTCCTACAAGACTCAAACACATATCAAATACATATGAAGTTCTAACTTAAACCCTTTGACACATACATCAAAACCTAGGTTGATCACACTAACAGTGTTTTCCTTTTATATTGGAACCATTATCATAACCTTGATCTCTAATGTTTTCAATACTAAAATCAAGTGATTTTAACACATTTTGAAAATCGTTAAAAAATCCTAAACCTGATGTATCATCTACTTTTAGAAACTCTAAAATGTACTCTTCTATTTTCACTTTATTACCTACATATTAACACACCGTACTATAAAAGGTATTTGTTTTTGATGACTTATATTTGGGGTACAATCAAGAATTATTGAAAAATATTTTACTTCTTTAATTTTATTAATGATAACACTTTTAACATTATTAGCTAAAATAAAAATCAACTCATTTTAAAATTTATGACCTAGGTAATGATAATGAATTTCATTACTTTGAATACGTCTAATATGATCTTGCATCACATAATCAAATTCAACAATCATTTCAATCAACCCCAAAAAATTTCCATTATTGTCTTGATAAAGTTTTTCATTAGATTCTCGAAAAATTAAACAACGTTTAGAAAGATATTTTACAGTTGCTATTATTCTTGTTATAACTTGTCTCCAATGCTCTTTTTCTTTGGAAATTTCTCATTGTAGGCCTTTATCAATTGTTAGATTTTTATCTAATCACATTTTTAATTCATTCCAAGTGTTCATGTTAGTTATATGTTCAATAGTATTTTCATGTTCTTTAAGTCGTTCACTAAGATGTTTCTGATCTCTAAATCCATCCTTTGCTAGTGACCTTCTATTGTTTTCAGATTTAAACAACTTGCAACAAAAGCAATCAACTTTATCCACATATTTACTGTAAATCAACCACTTTCGGTCTCTTATTTCTCCATTACTTAAATGTCTAGAATAATGAGCATAAGAAAAATGTCTAGAAATGTCGTCCAAAGGATATACAATATTCATTTCTCTTATAGGTCTTTTTTCAACTAAAATATCACGTGCATTGTTATCAAGATATCTCAATTTCTTGGATCATATATATCAAGTGAAGAAATAAATTATTCATCAATGTTAATATTCTCATTATCTACCCTATTTAAAACATTTTCATGCTCACTCAAATTTTCCCTTTCTTCATTATCATCATGAATCTCATTACACTCATCTACATCATTCACAGTCATAGTTGAATTTTGTGGATTTCCATGAGAACTTTTAATAAAGAATTTATTAATAGCACCTCTTTGTGATTCAGTCAATTGTTCTAGTTTTTTTCTTTTTTCCTTTTCTCATATCCAGAAAGATGTCTTTTAGGCAACATATTATAATGTATAAAACCACACCAATTACAAAAAAAAAATAGATAATTCAAATTATTTCACTAGTAAATGAATAATAGCACCTGGAATATGATAGTTTTCAATATTAATGGAAATGTCCTAGGTCGTTAAGTTAAGCACCTTATCAGACAACACCTGTTAAAAGAAAATTAAACCATTATCAAATTAAAACTAATTAGTAAAATTATGATACTTAAAGAAATAACAATACTAATTATAACACAAGTTCAAGCGCATAAGATCAAGCAAAGTAAGTACTTTCAGAGGTTTCTTGAACAACCAAGAGTTTCTTAAAACAAACTCTCTCCACCAAAATAGGTTCTTTTATCAAGACATTGCATTCTTCAACAGCAATTTGCTATCAACAAATACAATACAACAATGGAAACTCAGGATGTTATAATCCTGATAGTGTTTATCAAAAGGAACACAATCATCTTTAAGCAAGAATTATAACCATACTACTACTAGTGTAGGTAGGAATTAGGATAACCTAGTTCAGTAGTTCTACAACCAGACACGCCAATGACTTTTAATACATCACATCAATGTGTCGGTCTAAAGGCATGTGAAATAGTTTTTTCAAATAAATGATGGCTAAAACAAAAGTTAAAGTGTCCTTTATTTTTATTATCTTTTAAAATATATTATGTGGTATTTTTATTAAGAAACACAAAATAATTTAATTAAACTATTTATAACAACTTTAAATGTTATACCAATTTATCAGTTAAGAAGCTGAAGATTACAACCAGTGTATATACAAGCAAGAGAGTACATTGTCTGCATCTTGAATCAGAGATCAATGTAAATCTATAAAACTTGAAACATCTTTATCAAACTATTATGCTTGTTTATCTATTAGTAGATAATGCATTTTCTATTAGTAGATATACTTGCCTAACCTAACAATGTTTGAATTTTTGTGCTAGTTAGAACTTTCCATCAGAAACCCTTACAAACGTAAATGTCCACTAAGTACATCATTTTATCATGAATTAGAAAATAGACAATCCTCTAATAGCATTCTAGTCTAGTAGTCTACCTTCTCCTTTGAGGATAAAAGAGAATCTAGTACACCATTTTATCATGAATTAGAAAATAGGCAATCCTCCTTTTGCAATATATGAATAGAATGCCAAGATTGGTTTATGAATTTGTTCAGGAAAGAATTATCTCATTTCCAAATATTTTGATGGTCTGTTTTCAAATGTCCTCGGGGACTATGGCAGTTAACCAACATATTTCTTGATTTATTGAGTCTCTTAATTAGGCAAGCAAAAAAAATAATTCATATGGAAATGAGAGCCTGTCCTTCATCTCTCCTCCTAGATAAAAAATTTGGGTATGAAAACTCATAATCCTTGCATCTTAATTTACCGTCCCTTCATTGCAAGTTCAACTGACACTTAGGCACAATAGTTCTATACAAATAGCATAGATACAACAGTTTAAAATTATTCTATTTTTGTCAAAAATTTTGGGGAGCTTGGTTGGATGATATGGGAGTGAGGAATGAGAAAAGAATGAAAAATTAGTATTTGATTTAGAGAATTGACGGTGGATCTCACCGACTCAATGCTTCAAACATGAGAATAAACTATTACTTAGCAAAATAAAAGAAATAAAAATCCTTCCATTTTCATTTTTCACTTCCATGACCCAATGTCAATAGAAACCATTGAAACTAGGGCAAGTTAGCATATCTAAACTATGCATTGAAACACTAGATGTTTCACAGTTTCAGAATTTAGAGGGAAGCGAGCAGGACGAGCATTTTCCAGCAGCGAGGAAGGGAAGCACAGTGATGGCAGCCTATGAGTAAAGAAAAACAGAGCTCAAATTCTAATTCCAATAAATTTCTATGGGTTGTATTTATCATCATTCATCTCTTTGGAAGTTTGGATACAAAAATAACGGTAAAAAAATCTTGAGAAGTGACAGAGATGCGAAATCACATAAATAACTGTTGAAGAACCAACACCGTGACCGTGAGCGAAAGAAGAAGAGATTGCGACAGGGACATCTAAATCTCTAATATTTTCAAATAGAAAGGGAGGAGAAGACATATCTTGAGTTCTCTTTCTCGTAGAGTCGTAGGCTGTAGGCGCAGGTGCAGCGTGCAGGCGGGAGGCGGCGTCGCGGGTCGCGGCTAGCGCTGCAGGCATGCAACGAGTTTTCTTTCCATCGCAGTTGCAGGCGGCAGAAGGAATTTGCCCTAAATCTTTTTCATTCCTCCACTATCTATTAAACATAATATTTTTAAAAAAATATTTTTGAGCCCCCTCAAAATCTAGGCCCAGGGCCATCGCCTAGGATTGCCCTCCTCTAGGGCCGGGCCTGGTTGGAGGTTACCAAGTTGAGCTAGAAGACTATCCTACAAACCCGGACTGTGATTGAGATGTTCCTCCCTCCTTTTCTGACCAACTTAAACACTGGAGAGCTTCAATCCAAGGGACGCATTGGGGATAGGACTGACTTGAAAATCTAAATACTTATCTCCTGGTTGGAGAATCGTTTATCGAAAAAATTTATTGGCCGAAAGATATGAGTACCAGGTTCTTTCCTTTTCACTTACTACTCAGCATACTACTCTATTTCAACACTACCAGAAGAAGATAAAAAGGATGAGTAACAAGAGGCTAGCAAGCTCCGCCCTTTCAGCTAGAGCATACCGAGTTGCCTTGCCCAATCCAAGCCTCCAGCTCACAAGCACCATCGTTGGACTTAACAGGAGAAGATAACATCGATAATATGGTTGACAGCTAAGACTACTATAACAATACTCAATAGTGTCATCACTAGGACAATACTACTTTCCACCTGTCTCACTTTTCTAAATATCTTCCTTCACCCCCAAACAAATATTACTTTCCACCTGTCTCATTTTTCTAGATGCTTTTCTTCATCTCCAAGCAAGTACTTCCTTTCTCCCGAAGTCATCTCTCCTCTCTTGCCTATAAAAGGTCATTCTCATCTGCCTCCTAAGGATCCACTAGCAACTCTCTTTCCCTCTCTCTCTATACCTCCTCACACTCCCTTATTCTCAAACTCTCTCTGAACGTCCTTTGTCTCTTTCTGTAAGTATGTAAGATATGCTTATTTTCGTATGTAATGTCTAAAACTCTAAATATTTCAGTTTTAGTATATAATTTTCTATTAGTAAATATGTAAGATAATTTATTTCCTGAATATATATATTATATGTGCATGTAAAATATCTGATTAAATCAAAATATTAATTCTCGTCTAGCTCTTCTTCCATCTTTATCTAAGTAATTCAAAGATAAATAGAAACAGTAAAAAATAAGTAAACTAAAATAAGACTATAAAATTTCTATTGTAATTTTTTATGCATGGGTCGGACTATAGGCGTGTTGCTAGGCCCCAATCATCAGCACGTGCTTGTCACGCTCTCTCCATCCCTAGGTCGACGCCTGCTACAAGTTACGCAAACCGTATCGGAATTTCGTTTGGTTTTGCTCGACGATTACGGCGGGAGCGATCCGGGACGGAGCTCGTCGTGTAGTGTCCCTGCTTTCCTTCTCGGTTTGCCTTCTTCGGATGTTAATTTTTCGACCTTTTTGTTTTTCTGTTCTACCGTTGTTCGCATGTGAATCGTCCTCCGCCAATTCTCGATCTGATCGTTGCGTCTCTAGGTTTCTCATGCACGCAGTGTCTGATATCATATTGGGAAGTCCTGTTCTTCCACCTTACCTTTGCGCTGTCTCACAGGCACAACCTCCCCTCCATCGGCGATTGCTGTGGCGTTGCTTAATGTAGTTTTCTAAAATTTGTAATAATCCGTGAGAATCTTTCCCGATGGAATTTATTATTGTGATTGAGTTTGTTTCATCCCGCAACATCCTCATTTTCTTCTTCTAGTAACTAACTGTATTGAGTGCTTTTCCATGAAGAATTAGCTCAAATCACTCTCTATGAACCTCTGCTAGTACATAGAGTTACTTGATTATTCATTTCCCTATATTTAGACTGCCACTAGACATTTTACATTATTTGAATATATTGGATCCTGTGTTTCCAGGAATTCAACACCCGGGATTATTGTTTTTTTCATTGACAATATTAGACCGACTATTGTGATGATAATCAAATCAGAGCTAGATTGAATGTTAGTTTACTTATTTATGGTCTTAATATCTTCATTTTTTTGAAGAAAAATTTATAGGTAAATTCATAAATATATTGCAAACATTTCTATGCCATGATACCCATATGTCCTTTATGATAGATCATTGGATGCTGGAAATAGGAGCTTTGGAGCTGTCAATAGTCCTAGAGAGGAGTGGGAGAAATCTATTTGGATTTTTTAGGACATTTGAGGGGTTCTTGCTTTCACAGAGGAGAGCTGAAGTGGATGGTTTATCCAACATTTAATTTGCATTGGTTATTGCCGTTGAGCATTTTGGAGGGCTTGGGCAATGGAGCTTGTGGAGCACCATTCGCATCAAGAATTTCTTTCTTGGTTTGCTTCACAGTTTTGACCTTTTTCATCTTTAATTCAAAAGTCAAAGAGGGTCCTTATCAATTTGAATCAGCATCAATGGAAGTTGGGGATTAACCTGTGCAAGTTTCATTTTATGCCTTTTTATATCTAAACTTTGCTTTTTTATAGGGACTATATTTACAGTGGCAACCATGAGTTCTCGACTAAGTCGTACACTTTATGTGGGCAACCTCCCTATAGATATACGGGAATCAGAAGTTGAAGATTTATTTCGCAAGGTTTCTATCTAAAGACACTTTCTTCAGCTGTTAGATATACATCATGTCATTTTTCTGATCGAGCTTGAACTAGTCTTAAAGTCAATAATTCGTCTATGCATTTAACTCTGCTAGTTGCTGCTTGAACTCCAAGCACATGCTTCCCACAAACTTATAGAGGATGGGTGGCAAATGTATTCTTTAAATGTATTGTAGGCATCATCTCCAGTCATTAATTCCCAAATGGTGGTTCTTTGACAATGATATTTCTGATATTTTCTATCTACAGTAGGTCCAATCTTGTCATTAAACAATATACTGACACAATTTGGAGAAATATATCATTATGTCACATTGAGCTCTAGTTTTAGTACCAGAGGTATAGGATAACAATTAGACATATTTGTGAGTTGAGTATTTTAATGGTGTCAACATGCAGTCTTACATCTTGTTGTTATTATGATTGTGTGTTTGTCAGAATTTAGAACTGCATTTTTTATAATAATATAATCTCATTGTAGTATGGCCACATAGTGGAAATTCAATTGAAGAATCCACCAAGACCCCCTGGTTATTGTTTTGTTGAGGTAAATGCTTTTAACTGGGACTTTAATTACATTTCCGGGGTTTTTTTCGCTTCCAAATCTTATGATTTAAATTGTTTTTGTAGTTTGAAAGTTCGCGGGATGCAGAAGATGCAGTCAGGGGCCGTGATGGCTATGAGTTTGATGGACAACGTCTTAGGGTAATAAGCATTTGTATCATGTGGCTATTCTGTATAATTACTTTGTTTTATCTCATTATTTCATGAAGGTTGAGGTAGCCCATGGTGGTCGAGGGCAATCGTTTCCAGTTGGACGAGGTAGTCGGCGTGGTGGGGGAGAAAACAAATTTGGAGCGTCACATCGTTCAGAATATCGAGGTGATTTCCACTAATATGTAGATTTTTTGCTAGGTTTCTATTTGATGTATTACAAATTTGACATTTTTATATTTTTACAGTGATTGTTCGGGGGCTTCCTTCTTCAGCTTCATGGCAGGATCTAAAGGTATGGAAACTTCCTGTATACACTTCAAACAATTGTTTACTTTTTTGTTGACCTTTCAACTTTTGTCATCCCAGGATCACATGAGGAAGGCTGGAGATGTATGTTTTGCACAGATTTACCGTGATGGTGATGGTAGGTTCCAAAAATCTATTATAAACTCTCATCTATATGGTAGTTAGTACTTGCAAAAATGTGAGAACAGCCAAGATCATGGTGTCTGTTGATATATACTTGTTACACGCATTATATACTTGTGCACATTTCACAAACATTAGAAACTAGCCAATGGTTTCAATTTTGAGTGATAGCCATTTTTATTTGTTGACGTGAACTATTAAGCACTAGACAAATTTAATCTATGAACTATTAGTGTCATATCTAATAACACGAGATTTAAAAGACTTAACTATTACTAGATAGCAATGCAGATTTTGTTAGCTTTTAGTGGGATAAATTTCATGTAGTTAATGCCAGAAAAAGAGAGAACATAAATTAGGGTGGAATGGATGTGGTCTAAGACGACTGGTAGCTTCTATTGTTAAGCAAGTTAAATTGATGAGTTGAAGGTGTGAAAGATAAGGGAGACCAAATATTACCAGTGATATGCTGGAGGATCAGTTTACAATTATAAATTTGTATGATATCCTGGTAAGTGATGATTCATATTTCATTTGATTTTTTTTTTTTTTTTTTTTTTTTTTTGCACTCAGAGCCAATTTACTGATAACTCAAGTTTTTGGCCTTTTTGATCAAGATGTCTTGTTTTACCAACTATACTTTAATTGAGCCATAAAAACTATCAACCTGTCATAGCATCACTTGTAGACAACATGATTGCCTCGACGGAGGTGCCTAGTTAATTAGAGAGTGACAGCTTTGCTACAATAGGGCAAGGGGTCAATTCTTGCCGGACGCATGTCAGTAAAAAAACTCATACCATCCTTTAGCATCTTGGCGGTCGGCTATAAGCTGACCTTGTGATTTACCTCCCTTACATAGCCTGGGGGCGGGCCTTCGGGGAAAAAAAACTCATACCATCCTTTAGCCACTTGGTGGTCGGCTATAAGCTGATCCCGTGATTTACCTCCGTTCACATAATCTAGGGATGAGCTATGAGAGGCGTTTGGGGTGAGCGTAATCATCTTTTGCTATAACTTGTATACAACATGATTAATCCTCACCTATAGTTTGAAAATATGGATGTTCTTGTGTGTATAATGATGCAATGCAGGTAACTTGTTACATCAAAAGCATCCCTGATCAATCATCTCGCTCATAATATGAAATACAAGCTGAAACACATACATACACCGTTATCTATAATTCGACAAGAATATGGAAAAATAAGACTTCTTTGTTAAAATTTTGAATTTTCCTCCAGGTGTTATGGGGTTGGTGGATTATACAAATTCTGAAGACATGAAATATGCCGTAAGAGCGTTTCTTCTGCCTTTGCCATTCTCTTAGGAATACATTTGATGAATATTATTTACCTTTTTTATGCCTTTGCCAGATTCGTAAGCTTGATGACACTGAATTTAAAAATCCCTTTTCGAGGTCCTACATCCGGGTATGTTCTTTCAAAATGGCAGATGTGAATTACAGAATGAAGTCCTAATTGTCTTGTAAGGTTTAAAGTATTGTTCCATGGCGAAGGTTTGGTCTCCAGTTGGAACGTACAACTTTGGTACAGTTCCATGTTGACACCTAGCACGCTTCATGCTAAGATTAATTCAAATGAGTCATCTTCACTTAGCTGTCTGCCTCCAAATATAAGCTTATTGGACTTACAAAGTCAGTTGGATTGAATTAAATTTTTAGGGTAACAAGTTGCAAGCACCTTGAGTAATGTATACCTTATTAATAATGGGTGTCATGCGTGAGATTAAAGCATTATTTCTCGTACCATCCTAGTTAAATCAATCCTATAATTTTATATTTTTTCAGTATATAGGTTAAATAATATTCCAAGGACATTTCGTGTTGGAACTAGTTACGTCATTTGTCAATAAATATATCTTTTGGTTAGCTATTGGGAGTTGTAATTAGATTGGCACGACTAAAAGTAGAAAAGACACAAAATATCGATAGTCTGATACATATCACATTCTTTGACTTTAGTGATCCTTTGTACACTAGTATTGGTAAGCCGATTATGCTTCTCTCATCTCACCTTCTACTCTTCTCCTCTTTGTGATTAGTGGACGAAACCATGGTTTAAAATTTCATTTCGTGCCGGATGAAATTTATTGTTCCCGATACTGGCTCTGTGGGCTATGTGGTTCCGTCCTAAGGTCGCCAAGGCATCGTGATTCCATGGCGACCTCCGCGAGCATGCAGGTGAAAATAACTTAGAGAGCGTTTGGTTATCCCGGTTTCTATTTTCATTTTATGGAAAATACGCGTTTTCTGGAAAATAAAAAATGACTCTTAGACATTCTCTACTTTTTCAGAAAATGCCATCTCTGTTTTTTAGAAAACAGATGTGAAAACTGCAAACTAAACACTAATTTCCAGAAAATGCATGTTTTCTAGAAAATGAAAAACATGTAAATCAAACGCTCCCTTAGGTTTTAATAATTAAACTTAGGTCAATCTCAATCGGTTAGCTATAAATAGGATAATATAACGGACGTAATCAAATCCTAATGAAACTATCCTATTATATTATTTGTTTAATCTTGAAAATATATAATAAATTATTTATTTATTTACCATATAGAGACATCGAGATCTCATATTTTTTATTAAAAAAATATTTTATTTTTTTAATATTTGATTAATTCTTTTAATTAAAATTTTATATTTCAAAAATACTGAAATTATATTGACACGGCACGATACGATATCAAAACTGTATCGTTCCAGTCATAAACTGAAACTCCTATATGTCTTGAGATTTTAAACAATTGACAAAACTGAAGGATGAATCTAGTGAAGAGTATCTAATGGTCTCATTTGATTTGCTGACACAAACAAACAGCAAGAAATGTGTTTGTTTGTCAAATGTGCAATCTTATCCAACACAAACAAAGAGATCAAATATAATTTGATTGTTTTCCTCATTTTCTCCAGGTGAAAAGCTATGAGAGAAGTATGTCAAGGAGCCGAAGTCCAAGCAGAAGCCGTAGTAGAAGCAGAGGCCCTAGAAGGAGTCGGAGGTAAATTTATATTCATTCGTTAGTTGACTTGAAGCCTATTCCAGCTATATTTTAATTATTATTATTTTTAGCTCAAGCAAATGTTTTTTTTTGTTCATTTTTGACCGTTTAGCCATCTCTCTTTACTATAGTAACTCATTTCTACTTATTTTATCCAGCAAATCATATGAAAGGGCTAAATCAAGATCACCATCCAAACCTGAATCTCCACGACCCAGATCTCAGTCTCCAGCCAGAGCGTCCAGGTAGTTTTCTGCACCAGGTTCTCATCTTTTTTATATGAAAATTTGTCAACATCCTTTTTTTCCAAATTAACTTCAATGAATATTTTGCTTCCAGATCAAGATCTAGGTCGAGATCCAGTTGATAATTCCAGGTGATTTTTAAAACCTCAATTCTTGCAAAGTAGTCGAAAATAATGTGTGTTTTTGGCTTAAACTAAAATATTTTCCATGCAATCCTCTATTTACATGATAAATTCAACAAGTAAACAACTTGTAGTATGCATGGAAGTGCTGACTAAAGGGAGTTCATTTTCTCATTAAATGGACACATTGCGAGTCTAATGGTGTGCTTAGTTATGGAAATAACTATTTTATTCTTTAGGAATTTCTATGAAGTAAATATTTCTATATTTTGGTTGCAAAACTAAACTTAAAATATTAGCTCCCATGAAATTGTGATTCTCTATTCATAACGAATAGCTATTCAAATAATTATTCCATGATAATTACATTCTTTAAATAATATATATTCTTACTCTATCCAACCATTTAAAAAATAAGAACATATATAATGAATGCGGGTGAGTAGATAGGTTACTAGGCCATCAGGTAGATTTAGTGTTCAGGCATACCAATAGAGTTGGATGGGTTGATCGGGTTAGATTGACCATTCGATCCCATTGGGCCAGATTGGTTGGGTGAGTCTGCACAAATCAATTGAATGAGAAGTTTAGCCAATCAGACGGGTCAGGTCTGATGGAATGGTCAGGCAGGTCTGGATATCTACAGATTGCATTTATTTTATTTTTAAAAAAATACTCGGTAAACCTATGTTTCTATGTGCTTTTTCATTCCTTGATTTTCCAATAATTTATTTATTTATTTTTTTGCAGGTCTGCGCCTCTTCAAGATTAACTGTATTCTCTAAATTCTGCAAACTACCGCCGTTACTTCCGTGTTATCTCTGTCTCCTTTAAATTCTGCAAACCACTGCGATGCTTCAGACAATGAGCGAATTTTATCTGGCATATTCAACTCTTGTTTGTTCAATTTAGTTACTTGAATTCGAGTTCTATTTGTTGTTTACTCTTACAAACTGTGGATCAAACAATTATCAGCTGTTTTGTGTGGAATTATCGAGTGCTTTTCTTATTTTAAATTTTGTAGGCTGTGGGTCTTTATTTCTCTACATATTAATTTCAAAATGATTAATTTATTAGCATGAACATTATGGGCAACGATGGATAGACATTGCTGGGGACGATTTGTAATTGTAGTGAATTTGAATCTTCATTTTCTTTCTGTTGTTTTTTTTCCTTGTTTATCATGTCTCTTTATCTCCTGTGTTATTTGATGTGATCGTGATTTCATGGCTTGTAAAATCCATCGTTTTTTTAATAGGGCTAGAATCAATACATGCAAGTGTACACATGGGTATTTTAGTAATATCATATGTGTACATTAATTACATGCATGTACATGTATGCATTCTAATTGGAGGATAAAAAATTCTAGCTGATCATATTATGGCCAACAAGAATTATCGTTTCTTTAATAACCTATTTCACAATTGAGCATGCATTTAAAAAGCTTATTGCTTGCTTGCTCCTTAAACTTGTTTAATAAATGTGTGTCTCATAGGGGTGAGCAGTCAATCCGCCAAACTGACCAACCCGCTTATACCGATTCGAATCGAATCGAAAAAAAATAATCCGCCGGATGTAGGGTCATAATATTGCATTATCTGATTTAGTAGGGCCGGATAGTTTTTTATCCCAATAATCGAACCAACCCGATCCGATCATCTCTACTTGTAGCAATTAATGTTGATAAGCTGTTACACATTGTAGTAACTACTGCCGATAAGTTGCTACACATTGTAATAATTATTTCCGATTAGCTGCTATAACGTGTAATGAGTAATGTCTATTATCATTTTAAAAAATTTTATTTTTTTTGTTATATTTATATTTATATTTTATATTTCATTGGATATAGGGTCGGATATCCAAATAAATGATGACCCGTCGGATATCTGAAACATAAGAATCGCCGGATATAGGACTGGATGTAGGTTCCGATTTTGCATTATCTGATCTAGTAGGGTCGGATAATTTTTTACCCCAATAACTGAACCAACCCGATCCATGATCACCCCTAGTGTTGCATGGCTATTTTTTGGTATTTGCTGAGTAAGCAAATTTGATTCAGTTCAATTTTTATTTGCCCCATCACTTCCATCCAATAAAAAAAATATATCTATTATCTTAGCCGTTTTTATAGTGCCGATTTTACTGATATAGAGGGAGATGAATATAGATTATATTATAGATATATGGTGGGATAAATTTTAGATATAATATAAACGTGCTCAAATCAAATATATATAGGCCGTCCAATTTTTGTGTGCAGTCTGCTTCCAGTGAATAAATTCCTGTCCTCTTATCTTATGCTTTCTGTTTTTAGAAAGAAGTTGTTTTCTTTTAAAAAAATAAATAAATAAAAGAAATGTAAAACCAGAAAATACAACATCAAGGAATCGACTTCGTACCAACGAGGACATTTGTAGTCCTCGTCGTGGCAGAGCAACGAGAAACGTCCGCAGGATGACGTCACGGAATTTGTTGCTTTCCGTGGCGTCGCATATTTGAACCGTGAGCTTCGCCCGGGACTGAAGGCGGTTATTAAATACCCACTCACACGCCGCCACGTGTCACCTCGGCTTCCTTCACAACACAATTCATGGCAATAAGTATACCGCTCCCACCTCGTTGTCTTCCTCACTCACGAACTTCCATCGCTAGCGGACGAGCCATCTCATCCTCGCTCTATTTTCGCCTTCGATCGAGGAGTGGAGTTCGCCGGTGAGTGCAGTTGATTTCTTCCTTCTCGACGATCTTAAAAGTAAAAACTAGAGCATTTTGTTGTGTTTATTTTTTTGGCAAAATTTAGTCACTGATTTATTTCTCCTCTCCGATCTGAATCTTAGAACATTTGTTTCGTAGATCTTTTCTGTTTGGACACTTAATTTTCTGCTCCGTTCTAATCTGTGGAAAATTTCTCGAGGAAGAGCGATTCTAGTTCAGGTTCTTGAACTAAATCATTGTGATTAATGGCGCTTTCTCCGGCCTCGCCGATCTGAAACTAGCAATTCGTTGTTTACTTTTATTTTAGAAGTTTTGCTTCCGCTCTGTTCTTATCGGTGTAAGATTTCTCGAGGAAGAACTCGGATTCTAGCTACCTTAGGTTTTTGAAGGAAAACCTTGCGATTAATGGTCTTCCTCTCAGACAGTGTATTTCCTTCTCTCATTTAAAACTAGACCATCTTTGTTCTTTTCTACTGGTCGGTGGAAGTCTTCTTGAGGTCCAGGAATCCCTGTGGCTTCTAGCGCTTGATCTCAGTTAACATGGTTGCAATCGTTTTGTTAAATCGTCGTATTTTCTGTATTGTCGTTTTTTAATGCAGTCGTTTCAACTTCCCACATTTGAACTCAGATTACAGTGTCAGTTTCATGGCTAGTGCCTTGTTTTCATCTTTTTAGAATCTAATTAATTGAGTATGGTTTCTATGGTTCTAAAATAAAATATGTAAAGTTCTTTCACATACGGCTAGCATCCAAAAGAACCCGAACTGTTGATACAAAGATTGTCTGGTAAGTACAGAAATCTCCTCTTTGTTATTCTAGATTAGAGTGGAAGTTGTAAATATTTTCAGTACAAGGATGAAGGAACCCCTTTAGGGGACATTTTTGGGTTTTGTTTTTTGGATTTTTCAAAGTTTTCCAGTGATTTGAGATAACTTGATATGCTTTTCGTTTTATTAAGTTCTTGAACGTGCATCCATTTTATTGCAGCGAGGATACCCCCATGGCTACTGTGACTGCATCACACTTCATTGCTAAAACCCCATGTTCCAGCTACAATAGAGCTGGTGTTTCTGAGGCTCTGGCCTTCCGAATCAGAACGATCCCCTATCTGAGTAATCATGCCAGTAGTTTTGGAGAACTGAGATCTTGGAACCGGATGGATTCACGTTTGATGCAATGCGCAAAGGCAACCCCTAGTCCAGCAAGGAAGGGGATCCGACATGTTGGTTTAAGACACTTTGTTGTCTGTGCAAGTGGAATGAACTTGGTCTTTGTTGGTGCTGAGGTGGCTCCATGGAGCAAAACCGGAGGGCTCGGAGATGTTCTTGGAGGACTGCCGCCAGCCATGGCTGTAATCTTTATATGCTTTATCTCTTTGTGCCTAAGTCTCCTTGCAACAGATTGACTAATGCTTTTTAGCTTTTTATGCGCAGGCAAACGGACACAGGGTGATGACTGTGGCTCCGCGATATGACCAATACAAAGATGCATGGGATACGAGTGTCACAGTTGAGGTATCATACTACCTTGTTAAACTTAGATGGTCTTTCTTCAATTTCTTTAATCTCTCGTTAAATCATGGTCCCTGCATGCAGTTGAAAGTTGGTGATAGAATTGAAACTGTTCGCTTCTTCCACTGCTACAAAAGAGGAGTTGATCGGGTGTTTGTGGATCACCCTTTCTTCCTTGAGAAGGTTTTATTACATGACCATGATTTTTTTGTTGTTAATACTGTCAAGTTCCTCCAATTAATAATGAACTGGCACAAAGCGTTACTGCAAATCTGCATTCTGAAGGTTTTGGGAAAAACTGGAGGAAAGATATACGGTCCTGACACAGGAACTGATTATGAAGATAACCAGCTAAGATTCAGCCTTTTGTGTCTAGTAAGTCTTCTTTATATACTTCACTAGGAATAGATTTCTTTTGGAAGCTCTTAGTTTTATTGATGAGAAATTGCTCCCGCTGAGTTATTTTTGTGTGCCAACCTCTGAAAGATACCAATTAGCTTCTGGTGATATATAACCAATCAGTAATTGCAGAACCGTTTAGTTACATGAAAGTGCAAAAATATTAAGCGTGCACTTTCCCATTCAATGATCTTTTCCTATCATTAGGCATAAATTTCAGTTCAAATTTCTTGCTACTAAGATTCTCACAAAGGTGTGGATTGACTCTTCCAGGCAGCTCTGGAAGCTCCAAGAGTACTGAATATCAACAACAGCAAATATTTTTCTGGACCATATGGTATTCGCTAATACTTTCAGCCAATGTGCTTTTGAACTGATGATACCTAACAGTTTTTTGATCTTTGACAATCACTTATTCATCCAGGGGAGGATGTTGTATTCATTGCTAATGATTGGCACACTGCTCCGTTGCCTTGCTACTTAAAAGCCTTGTATCAAGCCTATGGAGTCTACAAGACTGCTAAAGTAAGTCTGCCAAGAACTCCCATTCTGTTCTTGCTTTTCAAAGCTTTATTACTGATTTAGGTGACTGATTGTTTGGCAATTCTTTTCTTTGTTTCAGGTTGCTTTCTGCATTCATAATATTGCATATCAGGGTCGGTTTGCCTTGGCAGATTTTTCACGTCTCAATCTCCCTGAAACATTTGAATCTTCTTTTAATTTCATCGACGGGTATGCTCCTTGATCATGCACCGTTATTTAATAATCTCGAGTTGTAAGCCATAACCATGTGGCTTCAGTTTTTTGAGAATGGAGAAAATCAGATATATTTGTTTTGCAGCTATAGCAAACCAGTGAAAGGGAGGAAAATTAACTGGATGAAGGCTGGAATTATAGAATCAACTCGAGTGTTGACTGTGAGCCCATACTATGCCCAGGAGCTTGTTTCAGGGATCGAAAAGGGAGTCGAGTTGGACAATGAACTGCGCATGAAAACCATCTATGGGATTGTAAATGGAATGGACATCAATGAGTGGAATCCGTTGACAGACAAATACGTATCAATAAACTACGACGCAGAGACGGTTCGTCTATGCCTTATTTTTTTTCGACTTTATTTTTAGCTTCATCATGAAGCTCACAATTGATGTTTCAGGTAATGGATGCAAAACCTCTCAACAAGGAGGCTTTGCAAGCCAAGGTTGGTCTACCTGTCAACAAAAACATGCCTGTGATAGCCTTCATTGGAAGACTAGAAGAACAGAAGGGTTCAGACATTTTAGCGGAAGCAATTCCAGAGTTTATTAGTGAGGATGTTCAAGTTATAGTGCTCGTAAGAAGGCTATCTTTTCTTCTCTCGACTACCATACACAATTAGACATCACCATGCTAATTGCGAATGATAAATAGGGTACGGGTAAAAAGAAGTTAGAGCGTCAACTTGCATTGCTGGAGGACAAGTTTCCGGACAAATTCAGAGCACATCTGAAGTTCAATGTTCCTTTGGCTCATGGAATCATGGCAGGTGCTGATATGCTTATTGTTCCAAGTAGATTTGAGCCATGCGGTCTCATTCAGCTCCAGAGCATGAGATATGGAATTGTATGTTGCCTCTTCTTATTCACCATTAATCTTTGAACTTGAGCACCTCAAAAGTGAACTGAGAAATTATTTTATGTATTTGACATTCGACCCTTTCTGAAATTTGATGCAGCCTCCCATATGTACCACCACTGGCGGACTCGTTGACACGGTAAAGGATGGCATCACTGGTTTCCATATGGGCCCCTTCAGTGTAGAGGTATAGACATGCTTCCTAAATCTAGATGCATCACGAATCACAATATATATTAGATGCATCAAAAAGATTCTGTTAAGCTCTGCTACCTTGTTCAGTGCGATGCCGTGGATAAATCAGACGTGGAAAAGATTGTAAAAACGGTGAAGAAGGCCCTCAAAGTGTATGGGACACCAGCCTTTGCGGAGATGATACAGAACTGCATGGCTCAAGATCTCTCCTGGAAGGTACATCTTCTAATCGTCAATCCCAACTATTCATTTATTGTGTAAGGCCTCCCTCCTAAAGGTTCCTAAACGTTTGGGGTATCCTTAATGTCCCTTTTGGCAGGGCCCTGCGAAGGAATGGGAGAAGTTCTTGCTGAGCCTTGGTGTTGAAGGTAGTGAAGCTGGAATAGATGGGGAGGAAATAGCTCCTCTTGCCAAGGAAAACGTAGCTACTCCATGAAACTGATGGGGCTAGGTGTTCCTCTCGTTCGCACAAAAGTAGTTTAACTGACACTCCTCACCTTACGTAACGTCCACAAGTCATCATAATGCACCATCAGTTGTTGCTTAGTGTGAATTGTTGCTTGCGTACGCTGATTCAAATTTTGAGAAAAGTAGCACCTTGGTTTTCAGAAAAGTGCTGACTCTTAACGTGCAAAAAATATACGTAACGTGCTGAAAATTACACAACTATAAATATAAACTCAATTACATATTTAAAATAATAATTTTCCCGATTAAATTAATTGAACCAACAGTACGTACCTACCATAATTGCCTATTTATAAAAATAATTTAAACAGTAAATAGCCTCAATTCCTCTGAGCAAAGAGGCTAATAGAATTTTATGCTTCCAAAAACACATGAATTAACTTTTATTTATATCAAACTCTACTAGACAACACTCATGCTTGCTGTGCAATGGTTATTTACTACACTATCAGAAGCATGAATAAAAATCTACAAGTTCGAGAGATCAAATGGAAAAAAAAAAACGAAGCAAGCATTCAAGTTTGAGAGATCAAACAGCTCCTTAAGAAAGAAGAGAAGCTTCTGAACTACAAATTGTGGCATAATAATCGAGCCGATAGATGGTATTCATGTACGTGCCAATTTATAGTAAATAAGAGAAGCCAGATGGCCTTGAAATTGGATTTAACAGACTAGGCTTATGATTCTGCGATTGTGACTTCAACCTCAACACCAGGCTCAATTGTAATGGAGGTGATCTGCTTCACTACTTCAGGAGAGCTGCAAAGATCAATTACCCTCTTGTGTACCCGGAGCTCAAACCGATCCCATGTATTGGTTCCTAGAATAATGAGTTTCTGGTCAAGTTCCTCTTCCAAAAGGCAAGTGTTTTACAAAAAATTGCAGAAATATCAAACAACAAAATGCATTGGTTACCAATAATGAAACTAGGACAGTAATTTGTTTATTATTGATCATCGTTTTCACAATCATATAGTAAGATTGCAGACAGAAAGTCAGAAAGTCAATAAGCAGTTTAGCCTGACTCAGTCCATCTGTTACAGGTATCCCATAGCCATCCTAATGGCATTCTGGTGAAACAAGTATCCACAAAACTTGACCAAACAGTTAAGACTCAAATAGCAAACAAATTAATGATGATAATTCAAATATAAACCTGAACCAATACTTCAATATGAGTTTTAGAGAGCTTGGTTTTTTTTTCTGGTGAAATAAGGAACATCTAACTACACAGAATTTCCATGATACGTACGAAGATAATTAAATCCAAAGTGACTCAACATTACTGTTGAAAATTTTTAAGAAGGCTTGCTGATTTCTAGGGTAAAGTGGCCATGTTTTCCTACAAATCTCTTATGAAAAAAGAAAAACTAAAATTTCGTATTTGAAAGAAATGAAGTGATATAGAAACATGTATTAATGAAGAATGCAAGTCTTCTTAACCACTATCAGCATACTGTATTATCATAGTCACACAGAAACAAATATACTATAAATGATTAGGGCAAACTCGAACTAGAAGAGAGGTTGCAGTACCTTCACCGCACGGAGATTTCCGGGTGGTAATGTTAAGTACCTTGGTGGGCATCCTCACGGGCCCCTTAACAGTCAGCGCCTTGTCCTTGGCGCCCTTTACCAGATCCGCACACACTAAAACATCGAACTCGATCAAAATAAATAAATAAAAAATAAAATAAAAAGGAAAAACAAACACCAAAAATAGAATGCACTACAGCAACCGAGATCACAAGGCCTCACCTTTCTCCAGATTCTTGACGTTCTTGGAGGAGAGGGTGATCCGGATCCGGTTCAGCTCCTCACGGGGCTCCTCCAGCCCTATCTTAGTTGGCTTCGCTGCTGCGTACGCTGTCGCCATTGCTTCGAATCTGAACAAGTCGATCGACAAAGTGGTCGGAGGAACCGAAATGAGCCAATAGATTACAAATTAAATGAGATATCACACAGTGCGCGAGGAAATGATCGAATCTCCAACACCGACCTTCCACTGGCTGCCACACGCGTCGAAGAAGCAAGAGAAGGACCGAGGAGGTATTAGGGTTTCGCTCTCTTCGGCTATGGTAGATTTTATATACTCGTACGGACCGAGTCAAACCGGGCCTTAACGAACTATGTGGGCCTTTAGAATTGGACCCAACTCGCACTTCTTGGGCCAACAAATCAGTGAGATTAATTCATGTAAAAGTTAAGAAACTCAATTTTTTCCCCCTTAATAATAAAATAATAAAAAAAAGAATGAACTTAATTGCTGTCAAAATCTCAAGAACACCCCTTAATTCGCATTCTCTATTTGCTACAGATGCATATTTAAGATACAAGTGATTAGTGAAAAATTAATCTTCAGTGATGACTAGGAACAAACAACTCGCGGTTGTTTTTTAAAACAATATTTACAATGTCGATGAACTTGTATCCTGTTTTCTTCTCCAAAGATATGAATTTTGCTGCCTCCACTGAAGACTCCAAGTAGCCATTCTTGCTGCCTTGTCGCATAACTTCCCCCCGCGACTGATGCAACATGAAACAATTCACAATCGATCACACCAACTGATCAACACACAGCCACGCATTATGTCTTAAAATTCAATACACAATCGCCTCAGCTCGGATTGGAATACGGGGCTTGAGATGAGAGTCCTGTGGGCAAGCAGCCGAATATCTTCTCGTGAGCAGTCACGAGATATACGGACGAGCTCCCACAATGCTCCCTCGCTGATCATGTCCTTTGCGTTGATTTCTGCATTGCAAAGGTAAGGGAAAACGACGGTAAGGTTTTGCGTTACTGATGGTGTTTAGGATATGTTGAAGTTTACCGTGTTGAGACAAGTGGCATAACGCGAGCTCAATGTGGCGTCTTATAGGCGAAGCTTCATGATTGGCATTTTTCACAATCCAAGGGAGAGCTCCATCCTCTATCAAAAGAGATACACCTGCCTTATCACCTGAAGGAAGGAAATTAACATGAAGTGTGAGCGATTGTTAAGCAAAGCGACTATGTGCACGAACTATAAATTTGGAGGACTTCCGAATGCAAGAAATGAAACACAACATTTGTGATCACTAGACAACACATTGGTAAAATCTACCGACTGTAAGTGCAAATGCACTAAAGAAAACAAAATAACGGAACACTCCTTAACTCTTGAACAAAAATCAAGGAGCATGTTTTTCACCTTGAGTAGAAGCTCTGGACTCGCACTTTGCGAAGTTGGCAATGCCTCGAGCAACTTGTGCAAGAACATCAGGGTGTCCACATCTAACCATACCTAGTAAAGCTTTGATGCCACCTTCCCTACTAAGCCTTTTTTGTAGCTTATCTGCAGGAAACAATAAGAATCTCATTTATCAATGGCTAGCTAAAAAGATGGGTGACTAGTTGTAGAGAAGTGTCATAAGATATTGATAGAAAAAAAAAAAAAGTAATCTTTGTTTGAGCTCCAAAGCGAACAGTTAGAAGAGAAAATTGATTGTATCTGCTCAGATGAGACCCCTGTTGCATTTGATCATGATAGTTGAGAACCAAATGAATATTTTGCGATGATCATAGGTACCCACAGTGTAATTATTTATTAATTTCCAGGTAATTAAAACAGAAATATCAATTCATAAAGAGAATAAAAATTTGAGAAAAAATTGAAGGAAAAAAAATCTATATGTAGAAGGAAACATTGCCGCATTATTCAGTGACCATTTGGAGATGAGCAAACAATAATTCTGTCAACCTGGTCCGTAATTATCATTCTTGTTATCTCAAGTGGATTGACTATATATATTGGAAGTACAAGAAGACGACATAAAAGAGTTCCAAGAGGATTACTTGTACCCTTTGACAATGCATTCAGTTGACACTCTAGAGGCAGAAAATAGGATATTCGAGAAAGGTACTATAATCTCCTGTTTCTCAAGTACAATTCTACAAATATATTTAAGATCTTAACTGATATTAACATAAGATACAACCTAACACTAGATCCCCACTAATGAGGATATGAAAAGATAAAATAAATATAACATTTGAATTAGGATTGTAAATGAATAAAATGTTTGTTAAAAAGCTTGATAAGAACCAATTTATGTTTGTTTGATGTTAATAAAATATAAAATGAACTAGCTTAAAGAATAGCGAGGCACGATTAATTATATGTTCATGGACGAAGCTCTTGGAAAATCCATTAAATTACAAACTTAAACAAGGCTCCCTTATGATTGATTACTTCAGTTTTTAATTTGATTGTATAATATATATTACATGGATACATTATGATGTTAGTTATATTTATTCTTTGTGATATCTTACAAAATTTATAGTTGGAATCATCTATTCATTCTGGGGACAATGTTTTAGTATTACTGGTTTTATATTTCTTTGGACAACCTTGTCTCTAGTTGAGCATGGTAAAAGTTCCAGCTCAGCTCAAGTTTGACAAGATTTTTAATAGACAAGTTGGATATTTTTTTAAGCATAATAAGATAGCAAGTAAGTTTGGGCACTCAAATGTGATTTGGATTAGAAAAGTGTGCTCTATCTATTTTGTTATCGCGCATGGTAAATCCAACTTACAACTACAAGCCAATGTTGAAGTAGGGTGGGTTGTGGCATTAGCATCTTGAACAAGGATATTAAAAAAGGGTTCAGTCTTACCATTCCCACATAAATTAGCAATGGCTCCAGCAACCATTCTAAGCGTCTGGGGCTCCTCAGCATCAGCAGCAGTCACAGATAACAAGCCAATGCCGCCTTGAGCCATGATAAGCTCTTGGTTGGTTTCTGTGGTGATAAAATGAGTAGAGAGCAGAAATTAGAAAGTCAGAAAAGGAGTCTGTGCTTAAGAGCGAAAAACTATGGTTCTTGTTGGTACAGATGCAAGAATGCATGACAAAAGCATAGGAGAACTATATAATATACTTGCCATTCATTGCGAGGTTAGCAATCGCACCAGCTGCTACCCTACGTATAGTTTCATCCTCTGAGCTTCTTAGAAGCATTAGTAATGATGTAAGCCCACCAGCCTCTACAATCTTCTCTTGGTTTGCTTCTGGTAACCAAGACATATTAACATCATACAACAAATAATTAGTATACAGAATTAAATGCTAAATGCCATGATGCACTCATAGTAAAAGAATCAGACTGTAGACGGCAAAGATGCGTAAGTTAAAGGCCACCTTCAGCTGCTAGATTTGCTACAACTTTCACCGCGTGAACTCGAACATCAAGATCTTCAGATTCAAGCAATGACAGTATCTTGTGCAAACCCACTGACAAAGGAAGAACCATTTAAAAAATTCAAAAATCAAGCTCAATAAATTTTCATTAACCATTACTATCACCAAGTTGTATAATTTATTGGTAAATTTGGACAGATGATTCATTGAAAGATCTAAACTAGCACCTTGCTCAAATAGTTTAGCAATTGAAGCCTTAGGTCCATATGCTGAATCTCTAAGCTGAGAATGTCTAGCTTGAGAAACAAGGGAGTCAAATTCTGTTGATAATTTTGAGGGCACACCTCTGTCAAGGCTTCTCTTAGTCTAAATCAGAAATAAACTCAATCGGGTGATTAACTCAGCCAAGCTGGATATATATATACATACACACACACATATATACATTCAAAAAAAATTTGGCATGATTGCTGAGGAAATTGCAGACATGCTCAATATGATTGCATAGAAATAATTTTTAGTCATGTACCTCATCTGCCTGGAAACTTAATTGCAATAATTGACTTTTCAGCATTGCTATTTCTTCTTCAAGTTTCTGCTTCTGACTAGCTTCACTCTCCAGCATCTTGCGAAGCTTCAAAATTTCAGCATTTCCAACTTCCTAACACCAAAAATGTATAGATCATACAGAATACAAACCCATGTCAGTCAGATTCTAGATACTGATAGGCATTCCGAATTATATCCAAAGTATCACATACCTCTAAATGTTTCCAATGTGACACTTCACTTTTAAGTTTGTTAACTTCATCCTCAATAGACTGCCGTGACAACCTATCATTCTGATGCAACTGTCTAACCTCGCTAACATCAACTGAGGTAGATGTTGATGGATCCTTTGTGCCAGAAATTAGTAATTTGGAATTGTTAGACAATCCAGAAAAGGAGCAAAAGAAAATATGCATTTCATCAAAGAAAAATCACATGACTGGCAATCTGAAAGTTTTGCTAAATGTTTGAAGTGTGTATGAAAGGTATTGTGCAGGAAGCTATCAACGTGTTAGCATTTCAGTCATTTCTGTGGCATGCTTAGCTTCATATTTCTCTATACCTGAAGGACACCATAGAGACCTCTAAATATCAGCAAAACTATATCAAGATTGGCACATCTACTTACTAACTATGTTGTGCATCCAAGTACGTTACTAAAAAAAGGCACTTGCATTCTACAATGGTGATGACTGATGAAATCAGATAACATGAATAGGCATCTGAAAAGGAAAATTTCTACAGTATCCTAAAAACCAGTGAAGATGCAACAGAATAAAGTTAGCACAAAAAGAAAACTTCTGCAAGAGAGTAATTTGAATTATACTTATTAAGAAGTGCTAATGGTCATTAGTTACTTTATTTTATGTATGAATATTGCATCTCCATAGCATTTTATGGGCATGAAAGCCAACGGAATTTGCTTTCTTTAGTGCTAGTATTCTGCTTAAGAATCCACTGAAAGAAAATGCAATCACAACTATATTTGTCCCATATTCATCTAGCAGATTATTTATTCATATATGTTCATCTATAAATCATCTGATATCTCATGACAAGGCCTAGAAGCAAGGAAATAGTTTCCTGAAATATTTTATGGACGGACTTCACTATATACCTCTACATTATGTGCCTTTTCAAGACAAAGATTCTGATGTTCTATTCGAGCTTTCTCAACATCGCATTTCCACTTCTCCTCAAGATTCTTTATTGAGTCCAAATAATCTTGCTGGTACGCCAGTCTTTCATTCTATGTAAAAAGGGAGGAATTAAACTAATCAATGAGATGTACTGACTAAATCACGTTCAATAATAATGTTAAAGCTGGAGCCAGCAATTGATATCAAACAATCTATACAGATTCCAGATACAAAAAGTAGCTGCTATATGAGATCAAATCAGACAATGGCCAAAGTAAAGAAGCACACAGGTAAGAATGAGGCTATAATAATCTAGTCCAAGCTTTCAATTCCAATGAAAATGGATTTTTGTAGGGAAACGTGATTTCTAATGACTAGCATTTACAATTCTCATGTTGATGTTACCCTGAACATGGTAAAACTTCAACATGGACGCATGGATCTAAACAACATTTTTGGACTTCACTTGCTAAATAAGTGCATAATTTGATTCGACCAAGATGGTCAAGAACTGAAGATCACTCAACACGGAGTCATTGACATAAATCTCGACAAGGAGGCATGAACATAAAATTCATTTTTAAGCTTACTTACCCAAATAATGGATAATTAACATAGGAAAGTCACAAATTATTTTGTAGTTACATACAGCAGGTTGCTATCTTGTGAGAATTGACAAAACTCCATCTTAAACTTCACATTCTTTGTATTATTTTTTGTAAGTAGAAAATTTTGTTTACCAAAAAAGCATATCATATTGTATCTCAAAGCAAGAAGAGTTGGAGTGTCAGGAGCAGATGGGCCCTCATGTGCATTCTATGAATTTTGAAATGAATTGAGGAGCTACATGAAGCTTATAAAAACCTTTAAGTTTCAAACTCATCAACCAAACCAAATAATACTTTAGATATTAACGCAGTGAAGTACAGGAGACTATTAGTTTAGATGTAATCATAATTTGTTAAATCATACGTCCAAACAATTTAAGAAACTTCAAGAAATTGCCTATAAATGAGGTGCAGAATTAAATTTAAACACACCTTGAGAGAATCTATGTAGATTCTTTCTGCTTCAGCAATTCGGCTCTCTGATTCCATATTAATTCTCTCAATTTCATCTTCAAAATCTTTCCGTTGCCTTTCATTTTCCGCAATTAATTTATCAAGCTCAATGTCAAGCCTCCTGCATAAACTTTTATAATCAAATTCCTCCTTTAGTTTGACCATGTTCTCTACCTTCATTGCCTGCAATTCACAAATTCAATTGAAAACGCCTCTTAGAGTGAGACACTCTGTGCAAGTTACTATGCCGATCTTAGATAGAAAACATCAGACAAGCAAAAAGGGCATGCAAACTAATTCATTTATGGCAAGGGGGAAATCAATATAGAATAACCATACCCTCTGTCCAAACATTATGGTGCTTGCAGTCTCTCCTCTATGGCGAGGTGATGGGCCAATTGTGATCACCAATGAAGTTCTTGCACTGCCTGTAAAATATTTGCATTTAATAAAACATTAGGACAAAGATAGAGCTACTTGTGTCTGTGTCAGGCAAAGAATATTTGAAGATTCACATATGATTTAACAGAAGCTATAGGAGATTAAGACACAGATATAAATAAACATCGGAGCCCACAAATCAAGCATGCAATCAAAACAGTATGCAAATAAAAAGGGCATAGTAATTTAAATCAAGAAGCAGAGATTAGGCAGGATTCAGTTTGATATTCTCCAATTTTACCAGTCTCAGGCCTTTTTTTCAAGATTTTCAAATGCAACCGTGGCAGTGTTCATAAAAACTATTCATTAAGTTAAATCATCCGAGTTACGGGATCGTCCAAGTGAAAATTTCAGGTATATAATGAACAAGTAAATGGTGATCCAAGAGGTTCCACATCATACCTCCAAATGAATCTCGAAGGAGTCTTGTAAGCTTTGAATCGCGAACTGGAACATGAGGACTATTTTCAGCAAGTGCATTGATGCATTTACCTAAAGCACTCAGTGATAGATTTATTGACTTTGCTTCTTCTAGAGAATGTCCCTCACTTCCTATAAGGAATAGTAGTGCAGAAAAGCATTATATATATTCTATAAAATCCATTACCATATAGAAGAGCATATGCTCTTTAGAGCAATAACTACAAGAAGTCCAATGAGTCAGGTACAAGAAGAGTATATGTTCTTTAGAGCAATAACTACAAGAAGTCCAAGGAGTCAGATACAGAAGAAGAGTATATGTTCTTTATAGCTACAAGAAGACCAAGCAGTCAGATATAGAAGGATCAAGATAATTATGTAAAAATTGTACAGAATATATATGCACTTTCTGTCTGGTAGAAGAAAGAAACAAATTTGAGTGAAGGCGTTCATATCATCATTGCAAAGGGCCTAATATAACATGATTCAGGATATAAAAGTTCAGAATGCTGGAGGGTGTAAATGTTGCACATCAGGGAGGGAAATCCTAATGTTTTATTCTTGGTTGATAAGAAAGGCAAATACTACAAGACTTTTGCAACTAAATTTTGGCCAAATATCTGGATATAAATGCACAAGTACCTGACTTGTCAATCCTTTCAGAACCAGCAAGATCCACAACAACTAATTTACTTTTTCTAACAATTGGCGGCTTGAAGGATGATACCAAATTGGAGGCCATGCCATTTTCACCATGAAAATTTTGGTCAGCATCAAGTCTTCCTTTCACTGACCTCTTGACATGTACCTATGATGATACAGCAAAAGTTATTTTCAAAGTTCAGGTTATCACAAAAAAATTGATAATTTTTTTGCTCACAATCAGAATAGCATGACTCCTAGATGATTCTGTGTTGAGCTTTGTATTAGCAGCAAAACGGTGTGCTTCTCCTACTCTTAGGAGCTCCATAAAGCTTTTTTGATCTCTAATTTCTACACTCGTTGCACCTGGAAGTGAAACATCCCCAGTCTTTGGGTCTTCTACAATGTTAATATTGTCATTTGCAGGAGTGAGAAGATCTTGTATGCTTTCCATATAAAGCTATTCCAAAAACATACAAAATCAAATGTTAGTCAACATCTAAAAAACAACTATTCCAAAGCATGTGTCCTAGTAAGCTGGCAGATTACATATAAAATTCTATCAATTCAGATGCTTTATAAGTCAAATTATATGGCATATGGGAATATCACATTTTAAACAGCAACAAACCTGCAGATATGATACTGAAACAAAATCAATCTCTGGAGATGTATCTGCAAGAATGTCTTCCATTGCACGGACCATGATGCCTCGGGCAGCTGTATCTTCTTCTCCAAGTCTTCCAAGAGTAAAAGTCTTGCCAGTGCCTGTCTGTCCATAGGCCATAACTGTTCCATTATACCCTTCCAAAACACTCTGCAAAAGAAACTCTTAGCCAGTGGTTGCAAAACCAGAATAACATGGAAGGTAATGATAGCGAACTCTATAATGTTAGAATTCGAATCCAATAGGACCACAATTACTTCATCAAGCCAGAACAAGAAACAAAAGTACAATAGACTGACATATTTGGGATAAAGATCAAAGAATCTCAAATTTGCCAGTCTAAGAATGGGGAGATTAAATGGAAAATAACAGATTCAAAAATTAAATAATTACTTGAGCAAGCTTCAGGGCAATTTAAAATGGATGTTTAGTCATTTGTTTTTAACATCTTCAAAGAGTAACGTGAACATCTAAAAGTATAACTGTAGTATCAAGCATTATTATGTAGAACTGTCTGTAAGGACACAGATGTGTATGCATCTCATGGAGAAAGGAAAATTTTGGCTGTGCACAAAAAAAAATTGATCAAAGAATTAGAAAATGACATAAAACTTTGAGACAATAAACACATCTACAAATAGAGAAACAAATTTTATAGTTTGCCATTGAGATTGTGCTAATACGTTGTATACACATTAAAGGGGGATTTAAAATAGCAAACAAGGGTAATTGGAAAGTAATCAAGTTATGCATGTGCATCACGCATTCACATACCTCTACAACTGGTTTTGAAACAACTTCATATACACGTTTTTGTGAGGCAGATTCTGTCAGCACCTCATCAAACTCATAAGTTTCTGAATCCCAATTATTCTTACGGAGCTTTAACCTTTTGAGCTGCAACCCATCGTTAAATGTTTAATAGAGCTGTCAGTAAACTTCAAATTTTGCACTGAAGCAGTCAAACTTATATCTCAGACTGCTGAAGATATAGAATTTTTCATTTAACATAAAAGCAGACAAGGACCTCTGGCAGCAACTCAACGCAGTCAGCAAAATCAGCATCTGCTATCATCTCCTCTGCGTTTTGAGGCCGAAGTCTTACAGCCACACGAACTCTTCCAGGAACTATGAATTGTGAAGGGCATGGAAGACTATTAAGTCTTGAAATATGAGAACAATCCAGAAAGAGCCAACATTGAAAAAGTCTACCAATTACCTAGTGACAAATTGGCAAGTAAGAACATTACACTATTATTCTAGGGCCATTCTTCTACTCAGGCATACAACAAATACGATATTAACTGAGGATCATGTTTGTTTCATGTTGTGCTATACATCAATGCACCTACACAACCTAATGACTAATCCAGACTAGTATGCTTTCCAACAATAATTAATAAGTTGAAATATTTGAAGCAAACATTCTTCGAACAGATGTCCCTCTTTCTGCTTAGGACAAACACACATCATTCGAAGAGGAATGCTGGCAATACAATTATCTTGTGGAGTATATTGTCATCAATTCTAATTTTATATGAAATATTACCTTTAAAGAAATCTTTCTTAATACTTGTGTAAATTTTAAACTTCAAACAAGCAACTAAAGAGCCATTATTTCTGAACTACATGAAAAGTTTCGAAATGCAAGATAATGAACCTGATAGTCTTATGCAAAGAATGTGAAAACACTGCATCAGAAAAATCCATTTCAGAATAATAGGAACACGAGATAAATTACAGAAGATCATCGAGTAGAAATGACAAAAAGGGAATGTCAAGACAAACAGAAAAACAAAAGAGAGAACAAGAAAAAAGTGTGAGTCGGTTTCCTCAGTTCATCAAGGATTTTATGGATTAATTCAGCTCAAACTTGAATGTGATGCTAGTTCACTTACCTCCTCCCATTTCGCACAGAACCTAGAAAAAAAGTCCAATCTCTACCCAACCAGGAAATTGATCAAACAGCTGGGGTAATTATTCCTTTGGGTCATCACTTTCCGAGCCACTTCCTTCATAACTGCAGCATAACTACTCTGAAACTTCTTTAACACGCTAAAAAATGAACTTCCATCGAGAAGTGGCTTCATAAAGTTCTACAAATAGAAATGTAACTGTTGGCCAGTTATAAAAGTTTAATAGCGTCTGCAACTTTCTTGAATCAATTAACTTCTGGTACGATCTCTCTCAAAATCATACGCCAGAGGCAAGTCATTGCCTTTATTAAGTTATTCATTAAGTTATACTAGAGGATGCCGTGCTTCATACTTACTACACTCAGTTGCACGTCAGACACGATCATAAAAACTCTGAGACAGTGTTTTCACCAGCATTTCCCCGACTTAATTGTTCAGATGCCCCATACACTTGTAAGTTATCTTAAACCAATCATACAATCCCATCCTCATCTCTAATCTCCACGCTACGATCGCTGCAAAGTTGATAGTGTAACATCAATTTCCGTGCAGCATTGCATTTTTCAACTACACTGTCTCAAGTACCAGCCAGAGCGCAGAAAACTAATCGATAGCTTAGATAATGATATTTTACTATTTTAAGGGTAAACAAAAAAGGATAAACCCACAAAACAGAATCACGCATTCCACTGGATATAAAAATTGTTTTTTTTAGCCCTATTCAAGTCCTGAGATCCAATTAGCCCACAGATCGGTGCAAAATGCTGGCGATCTAGACCAGATCCCAGCGGAGTGGAGAGGAAGAGGGGGAAGAAGGACACGAACCTCCGGGATCTCCACCAGCCCTACTGGCGGGAGGAGCCATAGAAACGCCGCGGCGGGAGGCGGCTGCGGCAGCTGAAGGCCTGGACTTGGCAGAAGGCTTGGGCGTGGCGTAGCCAGCGGAGGACGGCGGCAATCGGTCGAGCTTGGAGGCCACCTTGACGCCTCCATTCCGGTAGCTCCCCGATGCCATATCCCCGTGAAAAATAAGAAGAAACCAGAAATGTACCTCCTTTCCCCCTTTCGCCTGCGCCTTCCCCGACTCTGCTACTTCGACAGCACAGCAAAGCGCTTCTCCCTGCTCGATCGCGTCGCAGAGAGTAGACTAGACACGAGATGGAAGCAGGAAGGAGGCGATTGCGGATGAAGGATGCAAAAAGAGTGAGAGAAGGCGAAGAGTTCAAATCAAACGACGTCAGAAAGGGCAAGCGCAGTTGGCGTCCGCTGGCTGCCGATGGGTCAATGGTGTCGGGGAGCAGCGCCGGGCCCCACTAACGTGGGACAGAGAAGGATGAAGACAGGGCTCTGCGGTGTCGGTGAACAACGGGTGGACAAACACCGGGTAAGGGAAGATTATCGCTTTTGTTCTTGGTGTTATTATTTAATTATTTTCAATTTATTTTTACAGTTCTTTTCTTGAATAACAGAAATTAAATTACGACAAAATATTTGATATTGTGACAAATTTTATTAGGAATGAGTTTAAACTATGCTAATAAATGTTATACAAAATTAAATTCGAATCAATTAAATTATTATTTTTATATCATGAATAATCAATTATATTATGTCCATCTGATTTAAGAAATGGCTACCTACTACATGCACATTTCAAACGTCATAAATAGCGACAAATATCTATTTATGATGTAATAAATAATATGAAAATTCCCCATGTGTAGTAATAGTTATTTCTAATTTAAAAAATGTTAAATTGTGAGATGTGATTTATTAACTATTAACGGGAAGGAGACACTAGTACATTTCACTGTTAGAATTTTTATATGGAATTTTTAAAATTTTTCTCGATATAAAAAAGTTTGTAAATTTTATAAATTTTGAGATTTTAGTATTCCATTTATTATGATAAAAATAAATCCGAAAATGGTCAAATATCATATTTATATATTTTTTAATTACGATGGAATAAAAAATATAATGGATTTCTTTAATTAATTTATTATAATGATTTAACTTTTCGTAACGCTGGCCACTCACTTTCCTCACGGCCTTAACCACGAAATACTACACCTACCCATGGATACCAACCCATCTACACCAACCAGATTCCTCGATCAAATGAAAGAATAATCACGGACACAATCTCTGGGCCCCGCTCTGACTTTCCAATAAGAGAACCTCATTAATTGATTTTTGGTGGGAAAAAGCAAACCCAAACACCATGCGACCGTTACATGGGTTGTCGGTAAAATAATGATAATTATAATAATAATAATTTTTGATTAAGAAGGTGTTTGGCTAAACTTATTAAAAATAATTTATAAGTTCGTATAATTTATAAGTTGTTTTTATGAGCTTATAAGTTGTTAGGTTTTATTTTAAAAATAAGTTGTTAAAGTGTTTAGGTAAACTTATTACAATCAACTTAAAGATATTGATGTGTTTGGTATTATAAGATCTTTTTATTAATAAAATTATCAAAAAGGATATAATACTATTAATAGAGGGTTTTGAGAGCAATTATATAAGGATATTTTAGAGAAATAAGTTATTAAAATAAGATCTTTTTTTAAAAAGTAGGGTCTACCATATTTTTTTAAAAACGGCTTATAAGCTCTAAAACAACTTATTTTGACAACTTATAAGTTATTTGAAAACAAATTTACCAAACAAATTTGAAGAGTTTATAAGCTCCAAAACAACTTATAAGTTATTTTAGAGAGCTTATAAGCTTAGCCAAACACCCTCTAAATACATACTTTAACATTAATCCAATTTCATCATGTTCACTTTATATGTTTTTTTTTTAAACTAAAAAGTATGATGTGAAAAGAAAAATGATATGCTCGAGAAAGAATCTCAATGAAATATTCAATGATAGACATATAAAATGATGGAGTTCATAAAAAGTGAAATGGTAGATCATAAATTTATGTGTCTATCCTTGAATATTTCATTGAGATTTTTTTTGTATCCCAAGTAGCGATTATATATTTTTATTTACCAAAGAAACATCCTAATTTTAAAATTACCAAAAAGAATATTAAAAATAGTATTATTTCCTTACTATCCCCTCGTCAACCTCCTAAATCTCCCTTCTCTCGTCATTTTTCAATGCATCCCCTCTCTCCAGGATTAAAAATGATCTAATATTTTCTTATATCAGGCTCAACGGTATGATTCCATATCAGAGTCACGATGGATTTGATATTTCCCATATTAAGGCCTACTCTAGCACGGTTCAAGATTAATATGTTAATAAAAATTAAAAATTAAACATTAAACATTAAAAATTAGACATTAAAATTTATTAAAAAAAGGGCTTGCACTTATTTAAGTTGCCTACGTATCCCTTTAGGGGAATCAAAGCCCACGTAGTGGGGTCGGGTCTACTCTAGGGTTGATATAGTTAATAGGGATGACAATTTCACTCGAACCCAATGGAGAATTCGATATCCGGCTCGAATGGAGGAGGATATGGAGAGACTATCAATACCCGACCCGAATATCCGATTAAATAATATATATATATATATATTAAAGAAAATTTTCTTTTTTCAAAATCAACTTACTATTTTTGTTGATATTAGGAGAAGACTATATAGATTTTTAATCTATTTTTTAAAATTATATATATATTTTTATTGAATGATAATAGTCGGATAGAAAGAAAAAAATTATAACCATAAAAGATATTTGATCATTTAATGGATATGAAATAGTTAATATCAGACCCGGTGTAGGTCTGATATTTTTTCACATCAGGCCCAGCATGAGTTTGATATGATCCAATATCAAGTCTAGTATGAGCTTGATATTTTCTCACGTCATATCCAACGTGAGCCTGATATTTTCTCATATTATGGCCACTAAGAGATGCATTGGAAACAACATCCGGAGAGAGGCGATTTAGGAGATTGACAGGAGGGGTAGGAAGTACATAACATTAATTTTATGCTATTTTTTATAGTTTTGAAATTAGAATGTTTCTTTTAATAAATAAGGAAATATAAATAAGGAAACATCATCGTTCCTTTTCATAAAAAACCATATTCTATAAATAAAAATTAAATTGATACAAAATCAAATTATATAAAGGAAAGAAAAATACATAATACGACATATATTATAATGGTAGAATGGATACAAAAAATTATTGTAAATAATAAAAATCATTAACATATAATTCCTGAATTTTCCTTTTTACTGTAAAACCAAAAAAAAAAAAAAAACATCAAGAACATTTTCAAGAACTAATCATTTGATTGGCACTATCAAATCTCTCAAGATTTAGATCGATTGATAAAACTTGTTGTCAAATTAAGTGATGCCTTGTGATGGCTACTTGCCGCCTACAATTTCTGATAATGACTTAACACGTCTACACTTTGAAGAAAAGTTATGTGATACATCTAGTCGACAACTTTGATTCAATCATTTTTGTTTTGTTATTCATATTTTAAAGGGATGATCAATTGGATTCCAATTACAGCCGATCGCTCTAGCTATATCTATCAATATTATTTATAAAATATCGACTCTGTTTTTTTTTGCTTGGAAGACAAGCCGAATAGCTCGCTTTAAATAGTATGAAACATTGAGTCAGAATTATCTGGATCGTAATTTATTATTCAAAGATGAATCATATAAGTTGATTGATTGATAGAGATGGATCTCACTTATAACAGATAGAATTCATCCCCATCTATTAATGAATATAGTGATTCATCCTCTAGATCATAAATTGTGGTCCAGAGGATATGTACTCATTTAGGAGTGGAGGAGGAAAGAAGAGGAAGAGTTCAGATCTCTTGATTTTTTTTTTCTAATTGTCATTTTATTTAATGAATTCATCCTGAAAATAAAAATCTAAAATATCTTAATTCCATTCCTAAATTATAACTTTTTAATATTTTTTTATCTTATAAATATATTTATAATATTTTTTTTATATCTGAAAAAATTATAAATACATTTATAAGGTAAAAAAGTGTTAAAAAATTAAAATTTATACCTGGAATTAAGGCGTTTTAGATTTTCAATCTTGGAATGAATTTACTAAATGAAACAGTGTGATCCAATTAAGGCGTTTTAGATTATGTGTAATCCAATTTATCTTATAATATAATCAAATTTATAACGTAATATAATATAATTTTAATTATATTATTATGTTTGATAATGTAACGTATGTAATCTTATATTACAAGGATAATTATATTATTTTGTTTTAGTTCGGATCCTCTGTCCTTATTTTTCTCTGTCTCCGTGTCTCATTGTCGATCGAATGGATCAGATTAAATTTCAAGGCATCATGACATCTTTAAAATATGTGTAATATCCTCGTGATGTTCAAAGTTCACTTGTCCCAACATTAAAAATAATGGACTACGTTTGATTATGTGTAATGTAATTCCCTTATAATATAATTAAATTTATAATGTAATATAATGTAATTTTAATTACATTACTATGTTTGATAATGTAATGTATGTAATCCTAGATTACAAGGATAATTACATTGTTTTGTTTGGCGTCAATTATTTTTTATAAGGAATGTAATTTATATTATTATAAAATGATATCCTGCGACCTCTACTAGCGGCTGTCGCACCTCTGTCGGAGCCAGCGGGCGCCACCGGCAACCAGCGACCATCGCCGACAACTAGCGGGCGCCACTGACAGCCGCCGGCAACCGCCGCTGGCAATTCGGCAATTGGCGGCATGTCGACAACCTGAGTCCGCTGACGGCAAACGGCGGCCAACGGCGACGGCCGACGGCCAATGGCGACCTACAGTGACGACAGTGGCAAGCGGCGACCTACGGCGACATCGGCTAGCGGCGACCTACAGCGACGACGCCCTGCAACGACCTACGACGACGGCAACTAGCGACGACGACGGCCAACAATGGACTAGGGGTATATTTGACATTTTAATTTTGATTAAACGGTAATCTCGTAATGTAATTAAATTATATAGTATTTACTTTATAATTCAGATTACAAAACTTCATGAGTTTTTCAATCTAGATTACATTATATTACATTATAAGTTTAAAATTAAACCAAATAAAATAATCAACCTTGTAATATAATCAAAATTACACCATACCAAACGTATTCTAGATTCTTCACATTATCATCTAAGTTAGAAAATGATTATGAAGTCCTTGAGGTTATGATACCGTAGTAAGATATTTAAGTTGTTATTTAAGTATTCATGATTTATCTTCAGCTATGAAGTATTTATAAGAATATAGATGATAAACGATATTTTTACTGTGCAAAACACATATACATATTTAAAAAAAAATCAAATTATTTTATCTCTCAATATTTACTTTATTTTTAAATTGATAAGTTTTCGCTTAAAATTTATTTTTCAGTCAAACGGAAAAGGATAACAAAAATCTTCTTTTTCTTAAAAAAGAAAACAAAAAAAAAAAACACTACACGAGACAGCATCCAAATCAAGTATAAACAAATTGACGATAAAAAGGCACCACTCGACGAAAGTCAAAATAGGAGGAGAATTTTGGTTGTATTAACCTTAATTTAGTGGCGAACCCTTTTCTTAAACACCAGTGCGTTCGATCGGCAGTGCTAATTGACTCACGCATTTGACTTTCATTAATTTTGACTTTTACCGGCCGAATTTGAGATCCATTGTCAATCGCGAAATTATAAGGAGCGTGCAGGAGTCAACGCCTATGAAAAAAAAAAGAATATTATTATGACGTCATGCCATAGCAAAGCGTGAAGTCTTTTTCCCAAGAAAAATAACAATATAACGTCATTGTTCGACTATATATATATATATATATATATATATATATATATAATTCTAACAGTTTAATGAAAATTAATTGACTTTGTCCCTAAGTATATTATAAAAGTAAGGAAGGCTGTAGAATTTATTTACAGCCGAACTGTAATTTATTTTATTTTATTTTAGGCCGTGAAAAAATATATATTTGAGAGAACGTTTGCATTGATCATGGATCCTCTCATACGTAAAATGTGGATTAGAAAATGAGTCATTCCTTATTAATGATGGAGAATGATGATCTTTACTTATTTTATATATGGAGTCATTACTCTCCATTAATAATGAAAAATGATATATCTTCTTCAGATTCATATTTTAAAGACAAAGTATCTTAACTAGCTTGCACCACAAGAACCATTGACTTTGATAAGGTACGGATGATTTCACTTATGTTCCGATAGATTTGGTGACGCTGGTCAAAGTTTTGAATTTTGGGCTGTTGACTTTTGTTGATTGACTCGAGAGCTCATTGCCATGGTTGGTTGGTTGCCGACTTCATTAGCTTGAGACTTGAGGGAGAGGGGCTGTGCCAACAAATTTCTTAATTATTTTAATCGATTTAGTTGTTTTGTATTTAGCTAACACGGAGAGTATGTATTAAATGGTTAGAATCTTTCATAATTTTTAGCCATCTATTTTTTATATTTAATTTTTAAAAATTATCTTTTTTTTATTAATAATTAATATTAATGAATGTTTAAAATATCATCTTATATTCATTTACCCTTTTTAGATTACGTACCTTTAAGTATTTAATACTTCTAAAATATTTAGGTTTACTATATGCATTAATTGAATTTAAATAGTACCTTATTTACCGTCAAAATTAATCAATCAAAATTTATAATCTATAAATTACGGATAAGATGATTCCATCTGTTAAAATATTTCCTCTTTTTATTTTTTCTAATATTAATGAATGTTTAAATAACTAATATCGACTCTTTTATAGCTAAATGGTCGGTCGGCAAGTAATTACCGGGTTTGGTAGTCGGTAGGCAAACAAAAATTTGAAAAGTTTACGGATTTTCCCACCTTATTTTTAATTTTCTGAAAACAAAATCTAGAAGCCAAAAATAAAACCAATGGTTTTAGACACTCATAAAATCGATATAATTTAAGAAGGAAAAAATTATTTATTTGTATTTATTATTATTATTATTATTACATTTTGGAAAAGAGAGACGGCAGGTGGTATAGTTTGGGGAAGGAAAATGATACTTCCCTAATTTTAGTATTTAACTGACTTTTCATCCGAGCTTCCATGGCGTCCACGTGGCATAGAGACTGCGACATGGTGCGACAAACGCGCGACCGCGTTGATTACTGATCTAAACTTGACCAAACATAATTCGTTAAATCTCTGCTGTTGAATACACTGTTGAATACAAAGATCTTCCGAGTACAATTTATTTGTCTTTTTTTTCCACGTCTATTCTCATCCACCGACTTTTCGTTAATATTTTTTTTTCTTTCTAAAAACTATAATAATTTAGTTTTATGTAATTTAATCCATTTATTTAAATCTACCTACTTATTTAATTTAAGCCTGAATTTATACAAGTGTAGGCCTAACATTTTGGGCGTGTGGATGGGTGCTTCGGAAAGGTGGTTTTAGAAAATATGAATATAGAGGGTGCTTTTTGATAAAATGATCTTACAAATATATAAGTCTTGCTCTCCCAATATTTCTTTCACTCTGTTTTTTCTGACCGCCTCGCCGGCGTGCCGATGTCGGTCGGCATTACCATCGCGCCGGCGCCACCGAGCATCTCGCCGGGCCTTAAGCCCTTCCATCGCCAGGCCATTTCGGCGGCCGCCACGATCTCCACATCCACCCACCTTGCCAACCTGGACCGTCTCCTCCAGAAGTCAGTTGCTCCACTGCCTCCGCCGCCTCCTCCACCTCCTCCGCAGATCGTGGAGCATCGACACCGCCGCCCGCCTCCGCTCTCTTCCCTTCCTGACCTGCCCTTCTTCCCTTTCTTTTCCTCTTCTTTGCATTCGAATAAGCAGCAGGATGCCTCCGGCGCCGGAGAACAGATCTCCCCGCTCGCCCTCGCTCTGCTCTCCGACTCTGCGCGACCCTCGCCGCGCGGCTCCATTTCGGCAAGCTGGCGCCGCTACCACGGCGAAGGCGACTGGGAAGGCCTCCTAGACCCGCTCGACCGCCACCTCCGCCGCGAGCTGGTCCGGTACGGCGACCTCGTCCACGCCGCCTACCGCGCCTTCCACTCTCACTCACGGCCGCCGGTCGACGTCGTCCTTCCCGACCGCTCCTACCGCGTCACCCGCCACCTCTTCGCTACCGCCTCCATCGACCTTCCGACGTGGCTGCGGCCCTCACCGCGCACCAGCTGGATCGGCTTCGTCGCGGTCTGCGACAGCGAGCGCGAGATCCGTCGAATGGGGCGCCGGGACATCGTCGTGGCGCTAAGAGGGACCGCCACGTGGCTCGAATGGGCCGAGAACTTCCGCTCCGGATTGGTGGACGTTGGGAATTCGGCCAAGGTTGCGTGCGGGTTCCGGAGTCTGTACAAGACGGCGGGGACGGAGGCACCGAGCCTGTCGGAGGCAGTCGTGGAAGAGGTGCGGCGGCTGACGGAGCTGTACGCTGGGGAGGAGCTGAGCGTGACTATGGCCGGGCACAGCCTTGGAGCGGCCCTAGCGGTGCTGGCGGCGGAGGAGGTGGCGCAGCGCGTGCCGACGCCGCCGCCGACAGCAGTGTTTTCCTTCGGCGGGCCTCGGGTAGGCAACAGGGCGTTCGCGGAGCGGGTGGAAGCGCGCGGAGTGAAGGTTCTGCGGGCGGTGAACTCGCGCGACGTGGTGCCCCGCGTGCCGCCGGAGGGCGGCGGAGCCGGGTACGCCCACGTGGGGAAGGAGCTGCGTCTCGACAGCCGGACGTCGCCGTACCTGCGGCCGGATGCGGACCCGATGTGCTGCCACGACCTGGAGGCGTACCTGCACCTGGTGGACGGGTACATCGCCGCCGGAGGGCCGTTCCGGCGGGACGCCAAGCGAAGCCTCGCGCGGTTGGTCACCGAGCAGAGCGCCAACGTGAAGAAGCGTTACGTGAGCGTGGCGCACGCAGCGGCCAGAGAGAAGTCAACTCCGGCCAGCCGGTTAATTTCCCGGTGCAGCTCCGCCAGTAGCCCGACAATCGGTTCCAGCCTGTCCATAGAAAACGTAAAAATTCGATGACATTGTATTTTCAAGGTTTTTTCAGATGAAAATTTCAATAGCTTCTCTAGGAACATTATTATTCCTAGATAATTGTTTTTAATATGACATACAAAAAATAATTAATCAGTTGAATAACGTCGAGTTTGGAGTGACCAATCCGACCCCATGATTTCTAATATGACATACAACCTGATCATCAAGAGGACTCCATAAGATGTTTTTTTCTTCAAAGCTTCAATGAAGTGATGGATTGATACAAAACACAAAGTGCAAAGTAATCACTCACAGCTTCAGGTTTACAACAAAGTAAAGTACTGATCACTGAACTGATTGGATCAGTCATGACTCTCAGGTTCTTGAAGCCATTCCTTAAATTTAGCCTCTTGCTCGGATTTAAACGCGCCGTAGCCTTGCAACACAGACGCGTCAATGCACAATGTCTCAATATTGTCAAACTGACCTTCCACAAGTTGGCTCGATAAAGGCAATTCCTCACCTTCTGTATCTGTATGGGTACCATCTCTGGATACTTGCGAGGAGGCCTCGGATGAAGATTGATCGCACTTGTAGTCTTTCACTGTACTTGACTGGGGCCATCCGAGTCCAGTTGCTTTCTGCTTCACTGAGTCGAAAATAGAAGACAGATATCTGTGACTGAATGAATCGCCGGTGTTTGGGTTGCTTACTCGAAAACCCCAACTTGTGTCGCGAGTCAAACTACAAACAAATGCGTAAATATTACCATCTCAGCAACAACATTATGTGGTAGAACGTTTTGGAGAACAAGAACATCTCCTTACACTTTCTCAAGAAAAACAGTAGAGAAATTGATAATTTTTCTTCATAAAAATAACTATGAAGTTTGAAAAAACAATAGTAACAGGTTTGAGAATTCATTATCAAAACAATGGCTCATGGTATGCAACTCTAACTCGATCTGATCATAAATGTATATAAAGCTTAAAGACCACATGTTGAATTTTTAGTATGGATCATAATTAGGCCATACAGATGTAAAGTCCAACACCTGCAATTACTTCTAAATTTCAACCAGAACATGCAAAGAAACAAATACAAATTTGCAAACCCATGCATATAAATATGCATGATAGTCATCTAGATGATTTGTTCTACCAAAAACAGGCTTATTGTGGATTAGATCTTAAAGAACATCATGAGACAAAAATGTGGTTTCATCTTGCTGTTTGAAAGTACAAGAAAAAGTCATGCCAATTATTGATATTATAATGCTTTTGAGTTGAGCATTATGTAATTATGTCAAACAATGAATTAAAGAAAGAACTTAAATGAGATGTATTTTGCAGTGGGACAAATAAGAAGGATAGAACTCTTATTTTCCTAAAAATTAAGACACTTTATCAAGGCAAGCAAGGCCATTGATTGGTAAAACAAAATTTATAGAGTAAATTAGATGGATAAGAAGTATCAATTAGTTAACACGATGTTTTCGCAACAAGGCTCACATGTGAAAATCAAAACCATCAGCCACATATCAAATTGAAATCAGCAACTTTAATGTGCTAAATAATGATGACGGTTCTTGTTCCATATAAATTATGATAGACACATGACTTAAATGAGAAAACTAACTACATATCAAGTTAGAACCTATAAACAGAAGGATACAAGCACCTAAATAAATCAAAACTAAAGGAAAATAAACACAAACATTTTTTCCCATATGAATTGGTAGTAAACTAGTCATACCCTCCCTTAAGTTTGGATGCCGACATCAATTGTAGTGATCTATTAATGTCCTTGATCATCCCATCAGCAATTGGAGTGCCACACTCTGCCATTGACCTCACTGAACAAATAGAATCTTCCATGTTTTCAGTGTGTAAGCTTACTTCATGAATTTTCTTCCTAACCTTGTCCTGAAATATGGAAGATCATGAATTTACCACAAGGCAAATGGTTGAGATATCTCAAACCCAAAAGAAGTATACAATAAATTGATCAAATTTATGAACAGAATGAGTATTCCATCACTACAATTCAACATGCAAAAAGTAACGCAGTAGTTACATCTTAATAGGTCATCAATTCCATGGTAGTCCAACAAAATATAGTTTAGGGATTGTAAACCAATGAACTTCTCTTCCAGTCGTGATTCAAAAAAGTGAAATTTGAAGTAAAGCGATGAATATTTCAAAACCTAATCCATCCGTCCAATCAATCTCTACAGTAAATTGATCAAATTTTCAAACGGTGCTCCAAATTCGAACCAATAGACAGTCAACAAACTACAATTCATCATGATAGTTCAATAAGGTAAAATTTAGGGATTGTAAATCCCTCGACTTCCAATCGTGCTTCAATAAGTGCTTCTGAAGCAAATTCATGAATATTTCAAAACCTAATCAATCTACCCAATTCGACGAATAGAAAGGGCTACCTACCTTGACTCCGAGGAGATAGGGCATGGAGGCATGGGCGTGCTGCTGGACGAAGAAGAGCCCAACGGTGGGGTCGTTGGCCAAGGACACGATCATCTCATCTACCCCTTCCTTCACTGCTCCCCCCAAATAAAGGAACAAACTTTGGTAACAAAAATTAAGAAATCAAACCGGGATCCGAACTACAAACACAAAAGGGGAAAGGAAGGAAGAGTACCGTCGTTGAAGAAGGAATCGACCGAGGAGGAACCTTGATGCATCCCTGCGTCGCCCGGAGGAAATACGCCCTCATCACTTGTTGGACAAGGATAAAATTATGCAGCGAGAGCAAGAGAGTGGGATTCGGTCGGTGGGAGATGACGACGACGGATAGATAAGAAAGGATAGGGAGGTGGTGAAGGCAAAGAGGCGAAGCACGCATGACAAACCCGTTGGCTGAGGGTTGTGGTAAGTGGTTCGATCATTCATGTTATTGGACCCGAATAACTTGACACTGTATACGGAAAGTTAAATTCCCTTCGGACTAGAAGCAGATCCAATTAATCGTGTCCCCTCATACGGTTCAGTGGATAGTCCATGAAATATTATTATCATAATATTTAAAGTTTAAATTTTGATAAAATCGATGTAAATATTTTTTTTTTTTATGTATTAATCATTATTTCAAAGATTAATAATTATTCATGATTTATCTTTTCTGTGTTGATCCTGGGATGAATTTACGGAGCATTGAGGATGATCGTATTCGTCTTTTGTCACCCTATCGAATTAATTGAAAATTAATTTAATGTTGACTTAACAAATTGAATTAAAGTTTTATTAAAATTAAATTAATGGAATAAAATTAAAAATAGAATTAATTAAATTTATTTAAAAATAATAATTAAAAAATTATACAAAAGTAATACCATATTAATCGAATTAATCAATTTAGCTCACCCTACTTTGCAGTATTAAAGGTGAAACCCTCGCCCCCAGGGTAGCACCCGAGCTAACATGGGACGGACCGGGTGGGATACAGGGATAGGGGATTTATTCTCCCGTTGCCATTGAGTTTCGATCCGACGGCCTCCTTGCAGTAACTTCCACCTCATACCATCTCGGATGACCTACGGGGTTGAATGCTCACCCTACTTTGGTCCTTCATATAGTGATGTTCATGATCCACATGAAAGCCATGACAAAGAAGATGACTTGCAAGTTAAAGGGATTGCCGCTTGCAGCAAAGACTATAGGAAGGTTGTTGAGCAAGAAGTTGGATGAGCAATACTGGAAAAGTATTTTAGATAGTGAAATATGGCAGCTTTCCTAAGAAGAAAATGAGGTTGTGGCAGTGCTACAACTGATGAGCTATCAGCATCTTCCTCTTCATCTTAAGCAATGCTTTGCATTTTGCTCCTTGTTTCCTAAAGATCATAAGTTTTTTGAATCTGACTCGATTGGTATTTGGATAGAAGAAGGATTCATAGTGTCTCGAGGAAGTAAGACAATGGAGGAGATAGGAAACGACTACTTTCGTGAGTTAGTTGACATGTCATTCTTTCATAAGTCACTGGACGTAGGATTTATAATGCATGACCTTAAGAAATTGTTAATTTATGAATCAATGTGTCTTTGTATAAGAGATGTGATATTGATACAGTCATCCGTATTTAAATATAAATTCACTGCATTAACAATTTTTTTTAGTATCGATCTTATAAATATGGAAGGAGATATATGTAGATATATATATAAGTGTCAGACGCATTGTGAGATAAATCGCAGGTCATCAGTTCCTGAGAATCGCCCCCTGACTAATATTACACCAGAGATGCTATGTGCGCCCACCGTCTGTGCTACGCCTGGGGGCTATAGTGATCCGTATTTAAAAGCTAGAAGGAGATTGATCTTCCCGTATTTGACAAACTCATGAAAGTGATCCGTATATGTTTTTTCTATCTTTTCGATTATAGGTTATAGGGGTTGATGTCACTGAGAGTATACTCACTCCTCTGAGTGAGTACAATAGTTTTGGACAGTGTCAGTTAGCCCTAGTACATATAGAGGTTACTGTTCAGGGTGGTCTAGCTTGGAGAGGAGGTATTTGTAGGATCGAAAAAGTACGATAGAGGGGGAGGGTGAATATCATGCTTTTAAAAACTTATCTTTTAATCCTTTAAATCAAAGTCGTGCAGCGGAAAGAAAAGAACATGTTTGGTTACTTAGTTCGAAGTCTAGGTCGATTTCTACTCCAAAACCCACGATCTTTGATCGCACCGTTGGGTAATCCATTAAAACTCTTATTTCCGAAAACCTCAGAAAGAAGCAGTGCGTACAATATGTAAGAATATAAGATGATAACAACCTACTATCTTATGTGAGTTTAAGTACAATGCAAGTTTTAAAATAAAAGTATACCGACACTTATATGGAAGATGAAGCTTAGTCGGCACTTGAATGAAGTAGTTGTTTGCGTGAAGACGAGTTGTAGAGCAGTAGCACGAATAGCATCAGCTAGCACAGAGATGAACTTCGAACCAAACATATTTCGTTTTTACAGCCTCGGACCTCGAGTTCATTTTTATATTGACGTTCGGTCGACCAATCCCTAGGTTCGGTCGACCGAACTAGTTCCCTTCCATCTTCGCTGAGATCTTATGCTGATTCGATCTTCGGCATTTAATGACATTAAAGTATTCGGTCGACCAATCCCCTTGTTCGGTCGATCGAACAGAGATCCTTCCCTATTCGCTGAGATATGGAATTAATGTGCCATTAAGGGATGATGGTTTGATCGACCGTTCTCTGGTTCGGTCGACCGATCAGTCGCTTTTCCTTCTTTGTTTCTGATTGATCTGAACTGACTGAGTCATCAAGGTTTGGTCGACCGATCAAGTTTAGATTGGAACGTGCTCTGCTTTGGTCTGAACTGATCTCTGATCTGAATCAAGCTAGTTCGATCGACCGATCCCTACGTTCGGTCGAATGATCAGGCCGAACCTGCAACACAGAGTTAAATAGAGTATTCCTGCAACACAAAAGTTAGCACAGTAATATATATAATGCATGAGTAATATTAGACAGTAGAACTGTTTTGATCTTAATTTGAAAATCATCTCGGTTTCTTCAGTTGGATCAGTGACCTTAGGTTATTCCTTTCAGGAACACGACCTTACTGTCATTCCTCCAGTTGCATACCTCAACTTACTTGTCAAACATTGATCCTCCAGACTTGTTTGGACTTTGTCTGCTCAGTGTCTGATCGTCTGATCCACCAAGACTTTTCCTACAATACTACATTAGCCAACAACAATAATATTAATATAGAATACTATGATAGACCTAAACTTAGATTTACCGAGATCCACTGGTCCAGTCGACCGTGTGCGGTCGACTGGAAACCATCCGATCAACCTTGCTTGGAGTTCACTCCTCCAAGACTTTTCGCTACCTAAGGTTATCTCCCCCTAGAATTTTCACCACCTAGCTTCATTCACCAAGACTCAGTATTCTGCTACCCAAGGATTAGGTCCTCCAGACCTACGAATCCACTTGGCTTCTACGATCTACCGAGATTTCACTTGCCTCAGTATTCGGCTACCCAGTTATCAAGTCCTCCATATCTATTGAATCCACCTGGTTTCCACGATATACTGAGATTTTCCTTGCCTAGCCTGCAACTAGGACTTCCCTTGCCTAACAGCAGTCACCCAGTTGACTTCCCAGTACCCTTGCCTAGCCACGACTATAACTTCTCATGATCAAGTTCAATTAAATATACTTAAACATATTTGTCGGACATTAAAACCTTAGAGGTCGATTGCACCAACAGTATCCAGTTCCAACCAATCGTACCTGTCAGGGACGACGAGACAATCGAGCCAGATGAGGCTACAGAGGAGGAGATGCTAGAATTTATATTTGAGGACATCTTTACATCCTCTCCGCAATCGACACAGCTTTCGACCACACTTTACGTAGAGGATCGCCTTGCTAGGTTAGAGGAGTCTTCCGCCCAGATCGAGTAGTCAGCCTCCGAGGGTTTCACTACTCTTTGTGACGAGGTGACTACTCTTCATGACGAGATGACTACTAGATTTAGTAAAACATAGTTTTCTTTAGTCTAGTAATTTAGAATTGACAAACCATGTATTATTGTAAATTTTTATCATTAATTAATCAAGGATTTATAATTCGAAACTCAACTACAACGTATTATTAAAAGAATTTCATATTAATTAATCAGATATTTAAAATTTGAGATTCATCATTATTAATTTTTTAAAAAATAATTTATAAAGAAATATATATTATCACGCTTCTTTTTAATTTCATATCTTATAAAGTATAATTTTTTTTAGGTTATTAATTTTTGAGGTTTTTTTTTTTTTTTTTTTTTGTTGTGTTTTCACGCGGCTGACGTGGCAAGTATCGCACGGCACCGCACCTTATGCACCACAGCATTTTATATATATATATATATATATATATATATATATATGAGAGTCTTGGGCTTCTCGAGTAAGTAGATTTTCATTCAAAGATTTCCATTCACTTGTACGTACATTAGCTACTATCGGATAGTACTTCTGACATCTAATTTTGTACACGATCTGCTCGTGAATATTAAATAGGAGAGGAGATAGCTTGAGAATAATGCGAAATTAAGAGGCCAAATAAAAATATACTATTTTCGTTGGGGTTTTCAGTGCTGTTAATGGCAACACTAGTAAAGCCCTGATTTATATGTATATTTAAATTCTTTATTGTTTGTTTCATTCAGCTGTCTCCATCCATGCTCACCTCATAATAAATGAAAAATTAAATCCCTCCGAACTATTGTTATTTTAACTTCAACTACTGAAACTATTATTTGAAAATGATGTCTCGAATTTGCCATGTTGAGATTAGATTTAAATTTAAACTTATTTGATAAGATAATCGAGCCGAATTTAAAATGAACTAAGTTTTTGAAATGATTATTCAAATTTGATTTAAGTTTATTTTTTATTAGTTTAAGCTCGATTCGTTTAGATGTTATCGAGCTCTCAATTCAAATTTGATTTGAACTTGGTTCGTTTAGATGTTATCGAGCACTCAATTTAAGTTTGTTTGATTGTTTGAAAATTTTAATTGTTCAATTGATTATTAAACTCGATAATTCAAACTTGTTTATTTTATTATTTATTTAGTATATTGATAAAAGTTTTATTAATAAATATGATTCCTGAACATTGTTCACAAACATTAACAAGTTGAACACATATGTGTTCAAATTTATTTGTTTAGTGTAACGAGCTGTTCAAACTTATTTATTTAATTAATCTTATATATATTAAACAAACATAAACAAACTATTATCAAGCTAAACACTAAACTTATCCCTTTTCACCCACTTGAAATACTGTGGTTGGGACTATGGTTGGGACTGCGACTACAATTATACTATTTATATTAATAATATGATGTAATCACAAAATATTATCCCAAATTAAAATCCATATTCAATTAAAAATTAATTATTAATTTTTATTTAATTAATAATTAATAAAAAAATTATACAAGACGGGTCTGGGACGGATCGGATTAAATCCGGGACCTTCCCTGAATCCATATAAGATCCATTTATACGGGTTTAAATCTATCCCACTGAGACGAATTTATTATAGGTCTGGACTTCAATCCGTCCCATTGTTATACGGTTGCTCCGTACTCGAATCTCTCTCTCTTTTTATATGTTTGTTTCCTGTCTGGCATCTCGATAGTTACAGCTCGATAGATCATAGTCCGTAGAGGAATGCCTCGACGCAATAACATTCCGGAGGAGGTTTTAGGTTGGATTTTGTTTGTTGGGCTCGAAATTTGAGCCCCTTACCAGTTTTTCATACTCACATTCGCCTCTCCAATGCTCCTGAAAAAGTCTGGTCGACGGATTCACCTCCGCAAGCAAGGTGAGTCTTGAGGGTTTTCCCTTTCTTTGAGCTCTCAGATGCCACATTTGCTTTAAAACTGTCCATGACAGCTTTATCGGTTACTTACTTCTCTGTCCTCAATGCCTGCTGCACTTGTTTTCTGTTGCGATTGTGCTCGGAATCTTTCACAACCAAACAAATTTGTTCCAAGAAACTGCGAAGCCACTTGCAATTGGCTTTCATCCCTTCTGCAGTGCTTCCTTGCCTGAAGTTTTTTCTTTCTCTTTTATATACTTAATACCCGAATGTTTTACTCAGTTCTTCCTTGTCTGTGAACGTCTTCTTCAATTCCAGCTCCAAGCCGATTCGACAAGGTAAGCCAGAAGCTTTTTTTCTTTCTTTCGTTTTCTTCCTATTCCTCCCTTGCCCACTTCCACTCTCCTCAGTAAGAATGGCAATGATATTGTTGTTGAGTTCCGTGTTTTTAATTCAAACTATTCTTTATTTTTTGTTATTGTTCTAATAATACATATGTGTATACATTTAGTCTCACGTTGCTAAGTTAAGAAGATTGGAAGATTTTATATATGGAGTCCTTCCATCCTTGCTTAGCAAAGTTAAGGGGATCTACACGCAAGCGCGGGCCGAGCCCAAATCAGGTGGTTTCGGGGGGTTCGAGCCAAAAATCCATAAACCGGGCACGACGCACGCGATCATCGCGCGCAGGGGGTGCAAATCCCCAGCTCGTGGGCCTCACGCTTATAGGCGGCCTGGTTTGGTTTGGCTCTGTCCCGCGCGCGTGAGGAAGTGCGCTGTCCTGAGGCTTGGTATTCCGCGATCTGAGGTTGAATCCGACGTTCGTATTGGAGTACACCTACGGACGACGCGAGTGGTTGTCGGATCTTAGGAGAATTTTGCCGGAGAGCTTCTGCACCGTGGGCAACAATAAGATCTATAAAGACAGTCGGCACGCCGACGCTTCAACCGAATAATAACAATTTCTGAATCTTACTCTTTTATTTACCTATTCATTACATATTTACTATTTTGGTGCAAATATATTACCGTAGCTCTCCTACAACACCAATTGTTTCATTCCAGCTGATATTGTTTCTTTCTCAGTTTCTGTCTGTAGGCTCTGTTATGTTACCTCCCTAGCTTAAGTTCCAAAGAACCGATCTTTCATGTTCATTTCCCTTTTTTTGCCTTTTATATTGACGAAGCTACATGTTTATTTTATGCTCGTCTGATCACCTTCATCGAAATGTTAGTTCAAATCTCTGGAGGAACTCCAATTAAGATGCTTTTATTGGAGGAATCTAGATCAAAGAAACCAAGTGTTGTGGCGAGACTCATGGGCCTTGATTCTATACCAGTCAGAGGGAAAGTTAGAGACGACGATAACTATTTAATGAATGGTTTGAAAGCAGCATTTCAACAATTGCAACAACAGCAGCAGGCAAGTGAAGTAGAACAGCAGTTAAAGAATGCTCGGGTTCTGAACTCAAACAGAGATTTGTTTCTCGAATTTCTTGAACAACCAAACTCACTGTTCAGTAAACATCTCTTCCAGCCACAGACAACTCGTATAACTGTGCTGAAACCTTCGATTACCAAAAGACCGACGAGTATAGTTGTTTTGAAGCCTACTGGAGATCTGGCTAGTGATCGATTGATAACTTGTAGAGATATTAATAATGGCTACATTGCTGATGATGAGGTTGGCAGTGCAAGTGACTCGGATTTAGCAACTTCAACTTCAACTTCAATTAGTCGAGAAGCGAAGAGAAAGCTTTCGGAGAGGCTGGCTTTCGGATCATCCGACATCAATTTTCTAGAGCGACGGTATTTAAGGGCATCCGGGAGCACCTTAGGAGAGCTGCTTGGTGTTTGTGAGGGAAGCAACGAGGAGCATAGGAAGTTGTCTTTGAAAGATAAGGTGTCGAGTTTCTTCTTCTCTAGAAGGAAAAGGACAAATGCTTATTCATGTCCAATGTTTCCTGAGGTAATTGAGTTTATGTTTGCTCTGTTTATGCATTTCCTAAGCCTTTGTTTAGTCATGGTATGAGAATGGAGGCACATGATCTGCAGGACAAATGCAGCTCTGTCACCATTGCTGGACGTCCAGGTGAGTATCTAGCTATCACGTTGTTTGTTCTACAATTCTAGGAATCCGCACACACTGCCTGAGGTAACTACTGACTAACATGTCCGGCCATCTAATGCAGAATCCGTGTCTAGGTCTCGGCCTATCGAATCGGTTGCTCGGTCGGTGGCGGCGGCGGAAAGGGTGATTCCGAAGGAGTCTGCATGCGGCGGCATTGGGGTGGTGGAGAGAGTGGTGAAGAGAGAGGTGGCCGGAAGGCAGTGGGAGGAAGCAAAGTGGTTGGACTTGTGTGAGTTCAGCGAGGAGGTCGGTGGGAAGGTGATGGAGGAGTTGGTCCAAGACTTGCTGTTTGAATTATCCTGCCGCTAACAAATGTAATTAGTTTTCTGTTTTTTCTTGGCCTATACTTCTCTGCTCCCAACTAGAAATATGTTAAGCTCCTTTTTTCATGAGCTTTCTTGCCTTCCGCTGGATGTTTGATGTAAATGCTATTTAAATATATATGATTTTCTCATCCCACTATGAGTAGGATGGGTAAATGTTAGATAAATGTTGTAGAATTGAGACAGGAAGAACAAAGCTGGTCTCGTGAATGAATGAATGAATTGATAGATGAAGCAGTTAAAGCAGCTTTAATTCAGCTGTACTGGATGAGCCATAACTGACAAGAGGCCTTCTTTGGCATGGAAGGACTAGGTGGAAACAAACCACGTGGTAGGTGCTGGGATGGGTAAGGAGGCACCCAATTCATGAACCATAATAATTCAATCAAATATATAAAAATTTCAAACAACTAAACCAATCAAATTCGAGTTAAACTTAAATTAAAAACTCAATAATATTTAAAAAATCAAACTCAACATTATAAAAAATAAATCAAATCAGAACAATTATTTCAAATATTTAGTTCATTTTAGACTCAGCTTATAAGCTCAATTACTTTATCAAACGCTTAAATACTCCAAACTTTAACTAAACTTATTTACGTCCCTAGCTATTTCATCACCTAACTAAATAAGTAAATATTCATGTGATGAACATATGGACAAATTATTACCTGTCAAACAACAATGAGTGATATGACAAATTTTAAATACTCAAAAATATTTTGACAATTCTAATATTCTTAAAAAAAAAATTAAAAAAAAAACTAAGTAAATTATATCAGGTTAGTTAATTTTTGTTAAATACTCAACAAAACTAAACAAGATCTAATAGCAGAACCACCAAACCATTGACAATTAATAAAGATAAAATTAAAAAAATAAAACCCGAAAACATGAGACACTTTAGACATATAAATGAATATCAAGAATTATCTCATTCACAAAATTATAATTAATTTTAATAAGTACGTTAACCGCATTTTTTAATATCCTAAATCATTCAATCATGTAAAATTATTATACATTAAGTTTTATAATTTTCAACTAATAACAAAATCTATTATCTGCCTGCCTACCTTCCCCTATTTAAAGATCTATAATCCTATTGTTTTCTTTTCCTGATTGATATGCGATACAATTCCACTGTACATTACTTGCATCTAAGGTGACGGCTTCACCTTTTGCCCCAAATCTATATACACAATAAACTATAAGTGTTTTCCCGGCCGCGAGATTTTCTAATGCATTGCTGGCTACAAAAATGTTTCCCTGATTAACCGAGCTAACACACGAGAAGTTAACCTGTTCAACACTTCGGGAAGAATGTTAGCGGATATGCTCGGTAGCAAAGGAAGAAGTTCTCGGATATAGAAAATATCAAAACCCTGCAAAATTCAAAATTGTAATTAGGCAAAGCATATTTGATCTACTACCTAATTGAATTCAATCGGATAAAAATGATAAAAAATATAAGTTGAACGCATTCTTAATAAGCTCTAATCAGAAAGACTACAACACCTGACCAGTCAATCTTGGTCCATGCTTGGAAACACAGTAGAAAAGTGAATCAAGGCATGAGTAGCTAGCGCGCGATGGAAGTAAGCAGAGTATCCGAATCTGAACCTGATTCGGAGTTCCGAGCGAACACAAAATGTGCTACTCGAATCCTACCCGTTTATGTAAACAAGAATCCGAATCTACGATACTTGTAGCAACTACACATTACTATATAATATTCAAGCCTGACAAACATGTTAAGAAGCAGCCATTCCCTATCCTAAACCTGAGGTATGTTTGCTAAGTTTTTCAAATTTAGATAGAAGGACCAGATGCAGGAAGTGTTAGGTTAATTACAAACCTGATTTGTTCTTGAAGTTCCCGATGTGAGAAACTTGCCGACTTTTTCGACATTGTTAAGTATGGCTCTGTCCTCCTCTGTGACGGTCGGCAGCAACGCTATAGGCCTTCTAGCAACCATACTAAAAACTGGGAAGGCTGAATTCCCAATTCCTAGAGTTGCAGCGAGCTGGACCAACTGCTCTCGAGAGAGTGCATCAATTGCTTTAACTACCTGCACAAGATCCATAAAGAAGCTTAAATCTAAAGCTTTATCCAGCTTTGAATCAAGAATATCGACATGTTCAAAATGCTCAATAGATTGAAAAGTTAAATCTATTAGAGTGGAAGACATAAGGTGTAGCGGGAGACCAAAGAAAATTTATCTAGTTAATTTGAACATTACCAGTGATATAACATTGCATAGAGTTCAATGAATATGAAAGATTCATATAACATATAGCCGAACGACAAATAACAGTTACGACAATCATGGCAGAAGGATTGATGATCACATGAATGTTGAAACACAAACCTCATCGTCATTGAAGAGTATTTATTATTCGAGAAATCTTAGAAGTCAACATTAGCAAGGAGCAATTGTCTAAAATAATACTGCTGGATACAATCAAAAAGTTATTTCAGTAAAGTTCACCTCATCTAGAATGAATTCTCTGAAGAAATTGCCTTTGTCAGATAGCAAAAATATAAGAGCTGCCCTTGTTTTGACAGGCTGAGCAGGTTGAGGCACTGCTGTTGGAAATATTGGCACAAGAAAACCCGATTGACTCTGCAAAGAACCAAGGCCTGCCATATTTCCATTTAGGTTCTCACCACCACCACTTTTTGCAGCAGTAATGAAATTCTCAAAGGCTTGCATGACGTCGATGAACCTCTCGGCGTCAAAGACTCCGTGTTTACCATATACCATATATCGCAGTGCTGCCTTTAGCCTTGGCGAATCGTCTGTTAAAAGTCTCTGTTTCAAGAAAAATGAAAAACAAAACTAAGAAAGTTGGAACTCTCCACAATTGTGGTTAACAGAAGCACAACAAATCAGTACAAATCCAAATCATCATCAAATTTCATCATATACAATGTAATGTTGAAATGGATAGATATGATTATATACCTGAGCTAGATATGGATATGCTTCATCTACAATTGCAAATTCAGGATTTCCAACCAGGGCAATCCCTTCTAGTACTCCAATTGCTCTGATAATTAAAGCAAAGTACGGTGGTATTCTGAAAGGATAATCAAAAGTGATTTGAGCCAGATCCGAAGCCAGTTCTTGAAAATTAATGTTTTTTGCACCACCTCCTCCAAGGGCTTGATCAAAAACTTTGGAAAGCACAGGCAGAATCGGGTCCAAATTGACCCCCTCAGGAATGAAATCAAGCTTTACAAAATCTTTCACAATTTCATCATAGTCGCGATGGATCAGATGAGCTATTGCTTCAATTATACCATACTTCTGGTCATCAGTCAATCTTGTTACAAGACCTGATAAACAAAACTCAATGCATCAAAATTTTCCAATTAAGGTAATGGATCAAAAAAGCCTGAAGTGATAATGCAATCTATAAATGAAAATTTTAAACCAAAAAGATTGTTCTGGTCAATATCACAACTCTTAGTCCATGTGTATATGTACCTAGCAATTTGTATAGATTCTTCATTAAACGTATTATTCCACCTCTACATCGATTAAGTTGAGCATACGACTATATTGATTATGTTTGTCAAAAAAAAATTATGATAGGAATGATATGAGCATGTCTAGAAAACTTCAAATCTACAATGGACAATTACCAAAGTCAAGTATAGCCAACTTCCCATCTGGTGTCCGAATCATATTCCCAGGATGAGGATCAGCATGAAAAAAGCCAGTATCAAGCAGCTGCCAATCAAAATAGTTCATCGATTATATATAATCTATTGTGTCGTCTATTATCTTAAACCGTCATATCAACCATAGACTGACCTGCTTTAGGTAGCATATAACTCCAACATTAACCAATTCTCCAACATCACTTTCAGTACTTTGAGATAGTTTTTCTCCTTCAATCCATTGGGTAGTAAGTACCCTTCTCGATGTGTATTTATGGAAAGTATTTGGTATGACTACCTGAAAAACTAAAAGCATTAAGGTTAACTATCAAGTAATTAGTTGGCAACTGGTAAAATATAAGAATACATTGTTTAATATTAACAAGGAATTAGAAAGCATTGCTTCTGTAAGAAGGAAATTAAGAATGAGCATTTCGTGTACATAGAAATTGCTTAGTTCCAGACTTAATTAAACGCAACATACCTGAGGAAGATCTTCTCTCATCAATTCAGCAAAGCGAGTACCGTTTTCTCCTTCATTTACATAATCAAGTTCTTCAAAAAAACGAGCAGCCCATTCATCAACCAAGCCAACAACATCAAGAGATACCTGAAAGTCATAAGAAAAGACAAATTACAGTGGGTTTTTCCATGTTTAAGATGCAGGAACACAAATGACCAACTGTTTACTTGTGGGAATCTTCGCAAAAACAATCCCAATTTGCGTATAATGAAGAGATCTATAGTTACAGTCTCCAAAACAAAAGGCCGTTGCACTTTAACAGCCACCAGATCTCCAGTTTCTTTCAAACGGCCCTTGTATACTTGCCCCAATGATGCTGCATTAATACCATTACCACATGATAGTTCAATAACATATTATGTATGCTGCTGAAAGGAAACTATGCACATAAAAGTAAAAGATATGTTGCTTCAACAATTAATCTCTAGAAATACAGATGATTTATACAGATGATATTACCAGCGGCAATGGGGGATGAAGTCAGTTCAGAGTACATGTTATACCAAGGTTGCCCAAGTTCTTCTTCGATAAGTGCCATTGCCGCATCATCAGGAAATGAAGGAACCTGAAGTATCAAAAAGGGGCATTGCTTTTAGAAATCTATGTACAAAAAAACAGAGATATCATAATCAATATATAAGTGTCTACAAATATTGGATATGGTTTCAGAAAACAACAATGTATATAAGGTAATTATTGAAACTTGAAAAGAATAATAAAAAATAAAATGTCATTGATTTGAGACCTAAATGTGTAACTTTTCTATCATCTAAGGGTATAGATACTATTTTATAACTCAAGAAGCACAGCTTGTTGATGTTCTGGTCCATGATTATGAATGTCACAACGTAATGCATTACCTTATCACATAGCTTTTGCAGTTCAATCATTGCAGCAGGAGATAATATATCTGGTCGAATACTCAAAGCTTGCCCAAGTTTTATATAAGCTGGCCCCAAAGATGTCACTATTTCTCTTAATTCAATTGCTCGTGCAACCTCATTCTGAAATGTTGCAAAAACAAATTGTTGAATCAGAAAGCAATTAATGCCTTCTCTGCAAGTGCTGAAAACGAAAACATGCACCGATTGAGGCAGTTAAACGATAAATTTGATTTTTTCTATGGCTTTACCTCTTTGATTTTCTTGTTAATCAAATCTGAAGCAATGTGAGAAAGAAAACCACCAGCCACAGATAGAAGCTGCACGATGCGTGTTGCAACAGCTCTTGGCCTCTTGCCCCAGTAGGATGATATAATGTCTGGATCATACACTAGTGGCAATGCTTCTCCACTGGTTACATCTGGTACCTAAGCACATAAAACAACTGCTGTCAAATAATAAACAACTGCTGTCAAATAATTGAACTGTCATTTCAGCATCTTAAAGAATATATAGTTTGATCCTTCTGAAAATAAAATGCACATGATCATTTGACTAAGATAGAGGGAAGTGACAACGAAAGGGTCATTTATTAAGAATGAAATTGAATACCCTTGGAGATTACATGACTTGGAAAGGTATTTGTATTTCTTTATCCATGGAAAACTATAATCAGAAGAATAAGAAGATAATTTCATGAAGGCAAATTAAGACGAAATTGTACACCATAAATCACATCTGTCATAACATACATTAGCTTTTTCTGTTGCTCCAAGGTTTCAATAAATCTCACAGATCGATCTATACGGTGTCATCAAGATGTGTTTATCCCAATTATTTTGCGTTGCTACCTGAATGTTATCCGTCCATTGATCACTAAGCAAGTCTACATCAGCATCACTTATATGTTTCAAATATGATTGAATTAATGCAAAGCTCAAACTGTTGGATACAGAAAACGCACCTCAACTAATCGAAGGCGGATGCTCTCATCGGCGAACTGAACATCGGTGAGGTTTTGACCTCGGAGCCCTCGCATCAGCGAGGCCAGCTGCTCGTCCTCTTCCATTTGCTTCCGCACCTTTTTGATCTCCTCCGATACGTTACCGAACCTCTACCAATTTCCCACCAAAACTCCACAATAAATAATCAATCTCAGCTTTGCAAAATTAATAAAATAAATAAAATAA